>NW_026904124.1:0-116442 GCF_024500275.1 Phycodurus eques | reverse complement strand
ACTTTAGAACCCTTATGTTTTAGCTAGTAGGCTGACCTTAGACACACTCGATCGTTTTGAATCCACCTTTCAGATGAGGTCTCTTCCAATCCTCTCGGAGTTCGTGCAGCCGAAACACGAGCTTCGAAGTATTCCGTTTCGCTCCAATAGTAGGCCTTTATTGACTAAATTGTAACATGACGACCTATGTGATTTCGGCAGAACCTTTGAACCCTTAAGTTTGAGATTGTGGGCTGACATTCGACACACTCGATCCTTGTGAATCCACCTTTCAGATGAGGTCTCTTCCAAGCCTCTCGGAGGTTGTGCGGCCGAAACACAATTGTCGAAGCATTCCGTTTCGCTCCAGTCGTAGGCCTTTATTGACTAAATTGTAACATGACGACCGATATGATTTCGGCAGAACTTTTGAACCCTTAAGTTTGAGATTATGGGCTGACGTTCGACACACTCGATCGTTGTGAATCCACCTTTCAGATGAGGTCTCTTCCAATCCTCTCGGAGTTCGTGCAGCCGAAACACGAGCTTCGAAGCATTCCGTTTCGCTCCAATAGTAGGCCTTTATTGACTAAATTGTAATATGTCGACCTATGTGATTTCGGTAGAACTTTAGAACCCTTAAGTTTGAGCTAGTAGGCTGACCTTCGACACACTCGATCGTTTTGAATCCACCTTTCAGATGAGGTCTTTTCCAAGCTTCTCGGAGGTCGTGCGGCCGGAACACGAGCATCGAAGCATTCCGTTTCCTTCCAGTAGGAGGCCATTATTGACTAAATTGAAACATGACGACCGATGTGATTTCGGCAGAACTTTTGAACTCTTAAGTTTGAGCTAGTGGGCTGACGTTCGACACACTCGATCGTTGTGAATCCACCTTTCAGATGAGGTCTCTTCCAAGCCTCTCGGAGGTCGTGCGGCTGAAACACGAGCGTCGAAGCATTCCGTTTCGCTCCAGTAGTAGGCCTTTATTGACTAAATTGAAACATGACGACCTATGTGATTTCGGCAGAACTTTGGAACCCTTAAGTTTGAGCTAGTGGGCTGACGTTAGACACACTCGATCGTTGTGAATCCACCTTTCAGATGAGGTCTCTTCCAATCCTCTCGGAGTTCGTGCAGTCGAAACACGAGCTTCGAAGTATTCCGTTTCGCTCCAATAGTAGGCCTTTATTGACTAAATTGTAACATGACGACCTATGTGATTTCGGCAGAACCTTTGAACCCTTAAGTTTGAGATTGTGGGCTGACATTCGACACACTCGATCCTTGTGAATCCACCTTTCAGATGAGGTCTCTTCCAAGCCTCTCGGAGGTTGTGCGGCCGAAACACAATTGTCGAAGCATTCCGTTTCGCTCCAGTCGTAGCCTTTATTGACTAAATTGTAACATGACGACCGATATGATTTCGGCAGAACTTTTGAACCCTTAAGTTTGAGATTATGGGCTGACGTTCGACACACTCGATCGTTGTGAATCCACCTTTCAGATGAGGTCTCTTCCAATCCTCTCGGAGTTCGTGCAGCCGAAACACGAGCTTCGAAGCATTCCGTTTCGCTCCAATAGTAGGCCTTTATTGACTAAATTGTAATATGTCGACCTATGTGATTTCGGTAGAACTTTAGAACCCTTAAGTTTGAGCTAGTAGGCTGACCTTCGACACACTCGATCGTTTTGAATCCACCTTTCAGATGAGGTCTTTTCCAAGCTTCTCGGAGGTCGTGCGGCCGGAACACGAGCATCGAAGCATTCCGTTTCCTTCCAGTAGGAGGCCATTATTGACTAAATTGAAACATGACGACCGATGTGATTTCGGCAGAACTTTTGAACTCTTAAGTTTGAGCTAGTGGGCTGACGTTCGACACACTCGATCGTTGTGAATCCACCTTTCAGATGAGGTCTCTTCCAAGCCTCTCGGAGGTCGTGCGGCTGAAACACGAGCGTCGAAGCATTCCGTTTCGCTCCAGTAGTAGGCCTTTATTGACTAAATTGAAACATGACGACCTATGTGATTTCGGCAGAACTTTGGAACCCTTAAGTTTGAGCTAGTGGGCTGACGTTCGACACACTCGATCGTTGTGAATCCACCTTTCAGATGAGGTCTCTTCCAATCCTCTCGGAGTTCGTGCAGTCGAAACACGAGCTTCGAAGCATTCCGTTTCGCTCCAATAGTAGGCCTTTATTGACTAAATTGTAACATGACGATCTATGTGATTTCGGCAGAACCTTTGAACCCTTAAGTTTGAGATTGTGGGCTGACATTCGACACACTCGATCGTTGTGAATCCACCTTTCAGATGAGGTCTCTTCCAAGCCTCTCGGAGGTTGTGCGGCCGAAACACAATTGTCGAAGCATTCCGTTTCGCTCCAGTCGTAGGCCTTTATTGACTAAATTGTAACATGACGACCGATATGATTTCGGCAGAACTTTTGTACCCTTAAGTTTGAGATTATGGGCTGACGTTCGACACACTCGATCGCTGTGAATCCACCTTTCAGATGCGGTCTCTTCCAATCCTCTCGGAGTTCGTGCAGCCGAAACACGAGCTTCGAAGCATTCCGTTTCGCTCCAATAGTAGGCCTTTATTGACTAAATTGTAATATGTCGACCTATGTGATTTCGGTAGAACTTTAGAACCCTTAAGTTTGAGCTAGTAGGCTGACCTTCGACACACTCGATCGTTTTGAATCCACCTTTCAGATGAGGTCTCTTCCAAGCCTCTCGGAGGTCGTGCGGCTGAAACACGAGCGTCGAAGCATTCCGTTTCGCTCCAGTAGTAGGCCTTTATTGACTAAATTGAAACATGACGACCTATGTGATTTCGGCAGAACTTTGGAACCCTTAAGTTTGAGCTAGTGGGCTGACGTTCGACACACTCGATCGTTGTGAATCCACCTTTCAGATGAGGTCTCTTCCAATCCTCTCGGAGTTCGTGCAGTCGAAACACGAGCTTCGAAGCATTCCGTTTCGCTCCAATAGTAGGCCTTTATTGACTAAATTGTAACATGACGATCTATGTGATTTCGGCAGAACCTTTGAACCCTTAAGTTTGAGATTGTGGGCTGACATTCGACACACTCGATCGTTGTGAATCCACCTTTCAGATGAGGTCTCTTCCAAGCCTCTCGGAGGTCGTGCGGCCGAAACACAAGCGTCGAAGCATTCCGTTTCGCTCCAGTCGGAGGCCTTTATTGACTAAATTGTAACATGACGACCGATATGATTTCGGCAGAACTTTTGAACCCTTAAGTTTGAGATTATGGGCTGACGTTCGACACACGCGATCGTTGGGAATCCACCTTTCAGATGAGGTCTCTTCCAAGCCTCTCGGAGAACGTGCGGCCGAAACACAACCGTCAAAGCATTCCGTTTCGCTCCAGTCTTAGGCCTTTATTGACTAAATTGTAACATGACGACCGATATGATTTCGGCAGAGCTTTTGAACCCTGAAGTTTGAGCTAGTGGGCTGACGTTCGACACACTCGATCGTTGTGAATCCACCTTTCAGATGAGGTCTCTTCCAATCCTCTTGGAGTTCGTGCAGCCGAAACCCGAGCTTCGAAGCATTCCGTTTCGCTCCAGTGGTAGGCCTTTATTGACTAAATTGCAACATGTCGACCTATGTGATTTCGGCAGAACTTTAGAACCCTTAAGTTTGAGCTAGTAGGCTGACCTTCGAAACACTCGATCGTTTTGAATCCAGCTTTCAGATGACGTCTTTTCCAAGCTTCTCGGAGATCGTGCGGCAGAAACACGAGCGTCGAAGCATTCCGTTTAGCTCCAGTAGGAAGCCTTTATTGACTAAATTGTAACATGACGACCTATGTGATTTAGGCAGAACTTTTGAACCTTTAAGTTTGAGCTAGTAGACTGACATTCGACACACTCGATCGTTTTGAATCCACCTTTCAGATGAGGTCTTTTCCAAGGCTCTCGGAGGTCGTGCGGCTGAAACACGAGCGTCGAAGCATTCCGTTTCGCTCCAGTAGTAGGCCTTTATTGACTAAATTGTAACATGACGACCTATGTGATTTATGCAGAACTTTTGAACCCTTAAGTTTGAACTAGTGGGCTGACGTTCGACACACTCCATCTTTGGGAAGCCACCTTTCAGATGAGGTCTCTTCCAAACCTCTCGTAGGTCGTGCGGCCGAAACACGAGCGTCGAAGCATTCCGTTTCGCTCCAGTAGTAGGCCTTTATTGACTAAATTGTAACATGACGACCTATGTGATTTCGGCAGAACTTTTGAACCCTTAAGTTTGAACTAGTGGGCTGACGTTTGACACACTCGATCGTTGTGAATCCATCTTTCAGATGAGGTCTCTTCCAAGCCTCTCGGAGGTCGTGCGGCTGAAACACGATCGTCGAAGCATTCCGTTTCGCTCCAGTAGTAGGCCTATATTGACTAAATTGTAACATGACGACCTTTGTGATTTCGGCAGAACTTTTGAACCCTTAAATTAGAGCTAGTCGGCTGACATTCGACACACTCGATCGTTGTGAATCCACCTTTCAGATGAGATCTCTTCCAAGCCTCTCGGAGTTCGTGCGGCCGAAGCACGAGCATCGAAGCATTCCGTTTCGCTCCAGTAGTAGGCCTTTATTGTCTAAATTGTAACATGATGACCTATGTGATTTCGGCAGAACTTTTGAACCCTTAAGTTTGAGCTTGTGGGCTGACGTTCGACACACTTGATCGTTGTGAATCCACCTTTCAGATGAGGTCTCTTCCAAGCTTCTCGGAGGCCGTGCGGCTGAAACACGAGCGTCGAAGCATTCCGTTTCGCTCCAATAGTAGGCCTTTATTGACTAAATTGAAACATGACGACCTATGTGATTTCGGCAGAACTTTTGATCCCTTAAGTTTGAGCTAGTGGGCTGACGTTCGACACACTCGATCGTTGTGAATCCACCTTTCAGATGATGTCTCTTCCAATCCTCTCGGAGTTCGTGCAGCCGAAACACGAGCTTCGAAGCATTCCGTTTCGCTCCAGTAGTTGGCCTTTATTGACTAAATTGTAACATGACGACCTCTGTGATTTATACAGAGCTTTTGAAACCTTAAGTTTGAACTAGTGGGCTGACGTTCGACACACTCGATCGTTGGGAATCCACCTTTCAGATGAGGTCTCTTCCAAGCCTCTCGTAGGTCGTGCGGCCGAAACACGAGCGTCGAAGCATTACGTTTCGCTCCAGTACTAGTCCTTTGACTAAATTGTAACATGACGACCTATGTGATTTCGGCAGAACTTTTGAACCCTTAAGTTTGAGCTTGTGGGCTGACGTTCGACACACTCGATCGTTGTGAATCCACCTTTCAGATGAGGTCTCTTCCAATCCTCTCGGAGTTCGTGCAGCCGAAACACGAGCTTCGAAGCATTCCGTTTTGCTCCAATAGTAGGCCTTTATTGACTAAATTGTAACATGTCGACCTATGTGATTTCGGCAGAACTTTAGAACCCTTATGTTTTAGCTAGTAGGCTGACCTTCGACACACTCGATCGTTTTGAATCCACCTTTCAGATGAGGTATCTTCCAATCCTCTCGGAGTTCGTGCAGCCGAAACACGAGCTTCGAAGTATTCCGTTTCGCTCCAATAGTAGGCCTTTATTGACTAAATTGTAACATGACGACCTATTTGATTTCGGCAGAACTTTGGAACCCTTAAGTTTGAGCTAGTGGGCAGACGTTCGACACACTCGATCGTTGTGAATCCACCTTTCAGATGAGGTCTCTTCCAAGTCTCTCGGAGTTCGTGCAGCCGAAACACGAGCTTCGAAGCATTCCGTTTCGCTCCAGTAGTTGGCCTTTATTGACTAAATTGTAACATGACGACCTATGTGATTTCGGCAGAACCTTTGAACCCTTAAATTTGAGATTATAGGCTGACGTTCGACACACTCGATTGTTGTGAATCCACCTTTCAGATGAGGTCTCTTCCAAGCCTCTTGGAGGTCGTGCGGCCGTAACACGAGCGTCGAAGCATTCCGTTTCGCTCCAGTAGTAGTCCTTTATTGACTAAATTGTAACATGATGACCTATGTGATTTCGGCAGAACTTTTGAACCCTTAAGTTTGAGCTTGTGGGCTGACGTTCGACACACTTGATCGTTGTGAATCCACCTTTCAGATGAGGTCTCTTCCAAGCCTCTCGGAGGCCGTGCGGCTGAAACACGAGCGTCGAAGCATTCCGTTTCGCTCCAGTAGTAGGCCTTTATTGACTAAATTGAAACATGACGACCTATGTGATTTCGGCAGAACTTTTGATCCCTTAAGTTTGAGCTAGTGGGCTGACGTTCGACACACTCGATCGTTGTGAATCCACCTTTCAGATGATGTCTCTTCCAATCCTCTCGGAGTTCGTGCAGCCGAAACACGAGCTTCGAAGCATTACGTTTCGCTCCAGTAGTTGGCCTTTATTGACTAAATTGTAACATGACGACCTCTGTGATTTATGCAGAACTTTTGAACCCTTAAGTTTGAACTAGTGGGCTGACGTTCGACACACTCGATCGTTGGGAATCCACCTTTCAGATGAGGTCTCTTCCAAGCCTCTCGTAGGTCGTGCGGCCGAAACACGAGCGTCGAAGCATTACGTTTCGCTCCAGTACTAGTCCTTTGACTAAATTGTAACATGACGACCTTTGTGATTTCGGCAGAACTTTTGAACCCTTAAGTTTGAGCTTCTGGGCTGACGTTCGACACACTCGATCGTTGTGAATCCACCTTTCAGATGAGGTCTCTTCCAATCCTCTCGGAGTTCGTGTAGCCGAAACACGAGCTTCGAAGCATTCCGTTTTGCTCCAATAGTAGGCCTTTATTGACTAAATTGTAACATGTCGACCTATGTGATTTCGGCAGAACTTTAGAACCCTTATGTTTTAGCTAGTAGGCTGACCTTCGACACACTCGATCGTTTTGAATCCACCTTTCAGATGAGGTCTCTTCCAATCCTCTCGGAGTTCGTGCAGCCGAAACACGAGCTTCGAAGCATTCCGGTTCGCTCCAATAGTAGGCCTTTATTGACTAAATTGTAACATGACGACCTATGTGATTTCGGCAGAACCTTTGAACCCTTAAGTTTGAGATTGTGGGCTGACATTCGACACACTCGATCGTTGTGAATCCACCTTTCAGATGAGGTCTCTTCCAAGCCTCTCGGAGGTTGTGCGGCCGAAACACAATTGTCGAAGCATTCCGTTTCGCTCCAGTCGTAGGCCTTTATTGACTAAATTGTAACATGACGACCGATATGATTTCGGCAGAACTTTTGAACCCTTAAGTTTGAGATTATGGGCTGACGTTCGACACACTCGATCGTTGGGAATCCACCTTTCAGATGAGTTCTCTTCCATGTCTCTCGGAGGTCGTGCGGACGAAACACAAGCGCCGAAGCATTCCGTTTCGCTCCAGTCGTAGGCCTTTATTGACTAAATTGTAACATGACGACCGATATGATTTCGGCAGAACTTTTGAACCCTTAAGTTTGAGATTATGGGCTGACGTTCGACACACTCGATCGTTGGGAATCCACCTTTCAGATGAGGTCTCTTCCAAGCCTCTCGGAGGTCGTGCGGCCGAAACACGAGCATCGAAGCATTCCGTTTCGCTCCAGTAGTAGGACTTTATTCAGTAATTTGGAACATGACGACCTATGTGATTTCGGCAGAACTTTTGAACCCTTAAGTTTGAGCTAGTCGGCTGACATTCGACACACTCGATCGTTGTGAATC
This sequence comes from Phycodurus eques, assembly GCF_024500275.1. Lineage (NCBI taxonomy): Eukaryota > Metazoa > Chordata > Actinopteri > Syngnathiformes > Syngnathidae > Phycodurus > Phycodurus eques. The sequence continues at coordinate 108,710 of NW_026904124.1, read as the reverse complement.
CACCTTTCAGATGAGATCTCTTCCAAGCCTCTCGGAGTTCGTGCGGCCGAAGCACGAGCATCGAAGCATTCCGATTCGCTCCAGTAGTAGGCCTTTATTGTCTAAATTGTAACATGATGACCTATGTGATTTCGGCAGAACTTTTGAACCCTTAAGTTTGAGCTTGTGGGCTGACGTTCGACACACTTGATCGTTGTGAATCCACCTTTCAGATGAGGTCTCTTCCAAGCTTCTCGGAGGCCGTGCGCCTGAAACACGAGCGTCGAAGCATTCCGTTTCGCTCCAGTAGTAGGCCTTTATTGACTAAATTGAAACATGACGACCTATGTGATTTCGGCAGAACTTTTGATCCCTTAAGTTTGAGCTAGTGGGCTGACGTTCGACACACTCGATCGTTGTGAATCCACCTTTCAGATGATGTCTCTTCCAATCCTCTCGGAGTTCGTGCAGCCGAAACACGAGCTTCGAAGCATTCCGTTTCGCTCCAGTAGTTGGCCTTTATTGACTAAATTGTAACATGACGACCTCTGTGATTTATGCAGAACTTTTGAACCCTTAAGTTTGAACTAGTGGGCTGACGTTCGACACACTCGATCGTTGGGAATCCACCTTTCAGATGAGGTCTCTTCCAAGCCTCTCGTAGGTCGTGCGGCCGAAACACGAGCGTCGAAGCATTACGTTTCGCTCCAGTACTAGTCCTTTGACTAAATTGTAACATGACGACCTATGTGATTTCGGCAGAACTTTTGAACCCTTAAGTTTGAGCTTGTGGGCTGACGTTCGACACACTCGATCGTTGTGAATCCACCTTTCAGATGAGGTCTCTTCCAATCCTCTCGGAGTTCGTGCAGCCGAAACACGAGCTTCGAAGCATTCCGTTTTGCTCCAATAGTAGGCCTTTATTGACTAAATTGTAACATGTCGACCTATGTGATTTCGGCAGAACTTTAGAACCCTTATGTTTTAGCTAGTAGGCTGACCTTAGACACACTCGATCGTTTTGAATCCACCTTTCAGATGAGGTCTCTTCCAATCCTCTCGGAGTTCGTGCAGCCGAAACACGAGCTTCGAAGTATTCCGTTTCGCTCCAATAGTAGGCCTTTATTGACTAAATTGTAACATGACGACCTATGTGATTTCGGCAGAACCTTTGAACCCTTAAGTTTGAGATTGTGGGCTGACATTCGACACACTCGATCCTTGTGAATCCACCTTTCAGATGAGGTCTCTTCCAAGCCTCTCGGAGGTTGTGCGGCCGAAACACAATTGTCGAAGCATTCCGTTTCGCTCCAGTCGTAGGCCTTTATTGACTAAATTGTAACATGACGACCGATATGATTTCGGCAGAACTTTTGAACCCTTAAGTTTGAGATTATGGGCTGACGTTCGACACACTCGATCGTTGTGAATCCACCTTTCAGATGAGGTCTCTTCCAATCCTCTCGGAGTTCGTGCAGCCGAAACACGAGCTTCGAAGCATTCCGTTTCGCTCCAATAGTAGGCCTTTATTGACTAAATTGTAATATGTCGACCTATGTGATTTCGGTAGAACTTTAGAACCCTTAAGTTTGAGCTAGTAGGCTGACCTTCGACACACTCGATCGTTTTGAATCCACCTTTCAGATGAGGTCTTTTCCAAGCTTCTCGGAGGTCGTGCGGCCGGAACACGAGCATCGAAGCATTCCGTTTCCTTCCAGTAGGAGGCCATTATTGACTAAATTGAAACATGACGACCGATGTGATTTCGGCAGAACTTTTGAACTCTTAAGTTTGAGCTAGTGGGCTGACGTTCGACACACTCGATCGTTGTGAATCCACCTTTCAGATGAGGTCTCTTCCAAGCCTCTCGGAGGTCGTGCGGCTGAAACACGAGCGTCGAAGCATTCCGTTTCGCTCCAGTAGTAGGCCTTTATTGACTAAATTGAAACATGACGACCTATGTGATTTCGGCAGAACTTTGGAACCCTTAAGTTTGAGCTAGTGGGCTGACGTGAGACACACTCGATCGTTGTGAATCCACCTTTCAGATGAGGTCTCTTCCAATCCTCTCGGAGTTCGTGCAGTCGAAACACGAGCTTCGAAGTATTCCGTTTCGCTCCAATAGTAGGCCTTTATTGACTAAATTGTAACATGACGACCTATGTGATTTCGGCAGAACCTTTGAACCCTTAAGTTTGAGATTGTGGGCTGACATTCGACACACTCGATCCTTGTGAATCCACCTTTCAGATGAGGTCTCTTCCAAGCCTCTCGGAGGTTGTGCGGCCGAAACACAATTGTCGAAGCATTCCGTTTCGCTCCAGTCGTAGGCCTTTATTGACTAAATTGTAACATGACGACCGATATGATTTCGGCAGAACTTTTGAACCCTTAAGTTTGAGATTATGGGCTGACGTTCGACACACTCGATCGTTGTGAATCCACCTTTCAGATGAGGTCTCTTCCAATCCTCTCGGAGTTCGTGCAGCCGAAACACGAGCTTCGAAGCATTCCGTTTCGCTCCAATAGTAGGCCTTTATTGACTAAATTGTAATATGTCGACCTATGTGATTTCGGTAGAACTTTAGAACCCTTAAGTTTGAGCTAGTAGGCTGACCTTCGACACACTCGATCGTTTTGAATCCACCTTTCAGATGAGGTCTTTTCCAAGCTTCTCGGAGGTCGTGCGGCCGGAACACGAGCATCGAAGCATTCCGTTTCCTTCCAGTAGGAGGCCATTATTGACTAAATTGAAACATGACGACCGATGTGATTTCGGCAGAACTTTTGAACTCTTAAGTTTGAGCTAGTGGGCTGACGTTCGACACACTCGATCGTTGTGAATCCACCTTTCAGATGAGGTCTCTTCCAAGCCTCTCGGAGGTCGTGCGGCTGAAACACGAGCGTCGAAGCATTCCGTTTCGCTCCAGTAGTAGGCCTTTATTGACTAAATTGAAACATGACGACCTATGTGATTTCGGCAGAACTTTGGAACCCTTAAGTTTGAGCTAGTGGGCTGACGTTCGACACACTCGATCGTTGTGAATCCACCTTTCAGATGAGGTCTCTTCCAATCCTCTCGGAGTTCGTGCAGTCGAAACACGAGCTTCGAAGCATTCCGTTTCGCTCCAATAGTAGGCCTTTATTGACTAAATTGTAACATGACGATCTATGTGATTTCGGCAGAACCTTTGAACCCTTAAGTTTGAGATTGTGGGCTGACATTCGACACACTCGATCGTTGTGAATCCACCTTTCAGATGAGGTCTCTTCCAAGCCTCTCGGAGGTTGTGCGGCCGAAACACAATTGTCGAAGCATTCCGTTTCGCTCCAGTCGTAGGCCTTTATTGACTAAATTGTAACATGACGACCGATATGATTTCGGCAGAACTTTTGTACCCTTAAGTTTGAGATTATGGGCTGACGTTCGACACACTCGATCGCTGTGAATCCACCTTTCAGATGCGGTCTCTTCCAATCCTCTCGGAGTTCGTGCAGCCGAAACACGAGCTTCGAAGCATTCCGTTTCGCTCCAATAGTAGGCCTTTATTGACTAAATTGTAATATGTCGACCTATGTGATTTCGGTAGAACTTTAGAACCCTTAAGTTTGAGCTAGTAGGCTGACCTTCGACACACTCGATCGTTTTGAATCCACCTTTCAGATGAGGTCTCTTCCAAGCCTCTCGGAGGTCGTGCGGCTGAAACACGAGCGTCGAAGCATTCCGTTTCGCTCCAGTAGTAGGCCTTTATTGACTAAATTGAAACATGACGACCTATGTGATTTCGGCATAACTTTGGAACCCTTAAGTTTGAGCTAGTGGGCTGACGTTCGACACACTCGATCGTTGTGAATCCACCTTTCAGATGAGGTCTCTTCCAATCCTCTCGGAGTTCGTGCAGTCGAAACACGAGCTTCGAAGCATTCCGTTTCGCTCCAATAGTAGGCCTTTATTGACTAAATTGTAACATGACGATCTATGTGATTTCGGCAGAACCTTTGAACCCTTAAGTTTGAGATTGTGGGCTGACATTCGACACACTCGATCGTTGTGAATCCACCTTTCAGATGAGGTCTCTTCCAAGCCTCTCGGAGGTCGTGCGGCCGAAACACAAGCGTCGAAGCATTCCGTTTCGCTCCAGTCGGAGGCCTTTATTGACTAAATTGTAACATGACGACCGATATGATTTCGGCAGAACTTTTGAACCCTTAAGTTTGAGATTATGGGCTGACGTTCGACACACGCGATCGTTGGGAATCCACCTTTCAGATGAGGTCTCTTCCAAGCCTCTCGGAGAACGTGCGGCCGAAACACAACCGTCAAAGCATTCCGTTTCGCTCCAGTCTTAGGCCTTTATTGACTAAATTGTAACATGACGACCGATATGATTTCGGCAGAGCTTTTGAACCCTGAAGTTTGAGCTAGTGGGCTGACGTTCGACACACTCGATCGTTGTGAATCCACCTTTCAGATGAGGTCTCTTCCAATCCTCTTGGAGTTCGTGCAGCCGAAACCCGAGCTTCGAAGCATTCCGTTTCGCTCCAGTGGTAGGCCTTTATTGACTAAATTGCAACATGTCGACCTATGTGATTTCGGCAGAACTTTAGAACCCTTAAGTTTGAGCTAGTAGGCTGACCTTCGAAACACTCGATCGTTTTGAATCCAGCTTTCAGATGACGTCTTTTCCAAGCTTCTCGGAGATCGTGCGGCAGAAACACGAGCGTCGAAGCATTCCGTTTAGCTCCAGTAGGAAGCCTTTATTGACTAAATTGTAACATGACGACCTATGTGATTTAGGCAGAACTTTTGAACCTTTAAGTTTGAGCTAGTAGACTGATATTCGACACACTCGATCGTTTTGAATCCACCTTTCAGATGAGGTCTTTTCCAAGGCTCTCGGAGGTCGTGCGGCTGAAACACGAGCGTCGAAGCATTCCGTTTCGCTCCAGTAGTAGGCCTTTATTGACTAAATTGTAACATGACGACCTATGTGATTTATGCAGAACTTTTGAACCCTTAAGTTTGAACTAGTGGGCTGACGTTCGACACACTCCATCTTTGGGAAGCCACCTTTCAGATGAGGTCTCTTCCAAACCTCTCGTAGGTCGTGCGGCCGAAACACGAGCGTCGAAGCATTCCGTTTCGCTCCAGTAGTAGGCCTTTATTGACTAAATTGTAACATGACGACCTATGTGATTTCGGCAGAACTTTTGAACCCTTAAGTTTGAACTAGTGGGCTGACGTTTGACACACTCGATCGTTGTGAATCCATCTTTCAGATGAGGTCTCTTCCAAGCCTCTCGGAGGTCGTGCGGCTGAAACACGATCGTCGAAGCATTCCGTTTCGCTCCAGTAGTAGGCCTATATTGACTAAATTGTAACATGACGACCTTTGTGATTTCGGCAGAACTTTTGAACCCTTAAATTAGAGCTAGTCGGCTGACATTCGACACACTCGATCGTTGTGAATCCACCTTTCAGATGAGATCTCTTCCAAGCCTCTCGGAGTTCGTGCGGCCGAAGCACGAGCATCGAAGCATTCCGTTTCGCTCCAGTAGTAGGCCTTTATTGTCTAAATTGTAACATGATGACCTATGTGATTTCGGCAGAACTTTTGAACCCTTAAGTTTGAGCTTGTGGGCTGACGTTCGACACACTTGATCGTTGTGAATCCACCTTTCAGATGAGGTCTCTTCCAAGCTTCTCGGAGGCCGTGCGGCTGAAACACGAGCGTCGAAGCATTCCGTTTCGCTCCAATAGTAGGCCTTTATTGACTAAATTGAAACATGACGACCTATGTGATTTCGGCAGAACTTTTGATCCCTTAAGTTTGAGCTAGTGGGCTGACGTTCGACACACTCGATCGTTGTGAATCCACCTTTCAGATGATGTCTCTTCCAATCCTCTCGGAGTTCGTGCAGCCGAAACACGAGCTTCGAAGCATTCCGTTTCGCTCCAGTAGTTGGCCTTTATTGACTAAATTGTAACATGACGACCTCTGTGATTTATACAGAGCTTTTGAAACCTTAAGTTTGAACTAGTGGGCTGACGTTCGACACACTCGATCGTTGGGAATCCACCTTTCAGATGAGGTCTCTTCCAAGCCTCTCGTAGGTCGTGCGGCCGAAACACGAGCGTCGAAGCATTACGTTTCGCTCCAGTACTAGTCCTTTGACTAAATTGTAACATGACGACCTATGTGATTTCGGCAGAACTTTTGAACCCTTAAGTTTGAGCTTGTGGGCTGACGTTCGACACACTCGATCGTTGTGAATCCACCTTTCAGATGAGGTCTCTTCCAATCCTCTCGGAGTTCGTGCAGCCGAAACACGAGCTTCGAAGCATTCCGTTTTGCTCCAATAGTAGGCCTTTATTGACTAAATTGTAACATGTCGACCTATGTGATTTCGGCAGAACTTTAGAACCCTTATGTTTTAGCTAGTAGGCTGACCTTCGACACACTCGATCGTTTTGAATCCACCTTTCAGATGAGGTATCTTCCAATCCTCTCGGAGTTCGTGCAGCCGAAACACGAGCTTCGAAGTATTCCGTTTCGCTCCAATAGTAGGCCTTTATTGACTAAATTGTAACATGACGACCTATTTGATTTCGGCAGAACTTTGGAACCCTTAAGTTTGAGCTAGTGGGCAGACGTTCGACACACTCGATCGTTGTGAATCCACCTTTCAGATGAGGTCTCTTCCAAGTCTCTCGGAGTTCGTGCAGCCGAAACACGAGCTTCGAAGCATTCCGTTTCGCTCCAGTAGTTGGCCTTTATTGACTAAATTGTAACATGACGACCTATGTGATTTCGGCAGAACCTTTGAACCCTTAAATTTGAGATTATAGGCTGACGTTCGACACACTCGATTGTTGTGAATCCACCTTTCAGATGAGGTCTCTTCCAAGCCTCTTGGAGGTCGTGCGGCCGTAACACGAGCGTCGAAGCATTCCGTTTCGCTCCAGTAGTAGTCCTTTATTGACTAAATTGTAACATGATGACCTATGTGATTTCGGCAGAACTTTTGAACCCTTAAGTTTGAGCTTGTGGGCTGACGTTCGACACACTTGATCGTTGTGAATCCACCTTTCAGATGAGGTCTCTTCCAAGCCTCTCGGAGGCCGTGCGGCTGAAACACGAGCGTCGAAGCATTCCGTTTCGCTCCAGTAGTAGGCCTTTATTGACTAAATTGAAACATGACGACCTATGTGATTTCGGCAGAACTTTTGATCCCTTAAGTTTGAGCTAGTGGGCTGACGTTCGACACACTCGATCGTTGTGAATCCACCTTTCAGATGATGTCTCTTCCAATCCTCTCGGAGTTCGTGCAGCCGAAACACGAGCTTCGAAGCATTACGTTTCGCTCCAGTAGTTGGCCTTTATTGACTAAATTGTAACATGACGACCTCTGTGATTTATGCAGAACTTTTGAACCCTTAAGTTTGAACTAGTGGGCTGACGTTCGACACACTCGATCGTTGGGAATCCACCTTTCAGATGAGGTCTCTTCCAAGCCTCTCGTAGGTCGTGCGGCCGAAACACGAGCGTCGAAGCATTACGTTTCGCTCCAGTACTAGTCCTTTGACTAAATTGTAACATGACGACCTATGTGATTTCGGCAGAACTTTTGAACCCTTAAGTTTGAGCTTCTGGGCTGACGTTCGACACACTCGATCGTTGTGAATCCACCTTTCAGATGAGGTCTCTTCCAATCCTCTCGGAGTTCGTGTAGCCGAAACACGAGCTTCGAAGCATTCCGTTTTGCTCCAATAGTAGGCCTTTATTGACTAAATTGTAACATGTCGACCTATGTGATTTCGGCAGAACTTTAGAACCCTTATGTTTTAGCTAGTAGGCTGACCTTCGACACACTCGATCGTTTTGAATCCACCTTTCAGATGAGGTCTCTTCCAATCCTCTCGGAGTTCGTGCAGCCGAAACACGAGCTTCGAAGCATTCCGGTTCGCTCCAATAGTAGGCCTTTATTGACTAAATTGTAACATGACGACCTATGTGATTTCGGCTGAACCTTTGAACCCTTAAGTTTGAGATTGTGGGCTGACATTCGACACACTCGATCGTTGTGAATCCACCTTTCAGATGAGGTCTTTTCCAAGCTTCTCGGAGGTCGTGCGGCCGGAACACGAGCATCGAAGCATTCCGTTTCCTTCCAGTAGGAGGCCATTATTGACTAAATTGAAACATGACGACCGATGTGATTTCGGCAGAACTTTTGAACTCTTAAGTTTGAGCTAGTGGGCTGACGTTCGACACACTCGATCGTTGTGAATCCACCTTTCAGATGAGGTCTCTTCCAAGCCTCTCGGAGGTCGTGCGGCTGAAACACGAGCGTCGAAGCATTCCGTTTCGCTCCAGTAGTAGGCCTTTATTGACTAAATTGAAACATGACGAACTATGTGATTTCGGCAGAACTTTGGAACCCCTTAAGTTTGAGCTAGTGGGCTGACGTTCGACACACTCGATCGTTGTGAATCCACCTTTCAGATGAGGTCTCTTCCAATCCTCTCGGAGTTCGTGCAGTCGAAACACGAGCTTCGAAGCATTCCGTTTCGCTCCAATAGTAGGCCTTTATTGACTAAATTGTAACATGACGATCTATGTGATTTCGGCAGAACCTTTGAACCCTTAAGTTTGAGATTGTGGGCTGACATTCGACACACTCGATCGTTGTGAATCCACCTTTCAGATGAGGTCTCTTCCAAGCCTCTCGGAGGTCGTGCGGCCGAAACACAAGCGTCGAAGCATTCCGTTTCGCTCCAGTCGGAGGCCTTTATAGACTAAATTGTAACATGACGACCGATATGATTTCGGCAGAACCTTTGAACCCTTAAGTTTGAGATTGTGGGCTGACATTCGACACACTCGATCCTTGTGAATCCACCTTTCAGATGAGGTCTCTTCCAAGCCTCTCGGAGGTTGTGCGGCCGAAACACAATTGTCGAAGCATTCCGTTTCGCTCCAGTCGTAGGCCTTTATTGACTAAATTGTAACATGACGACCGATATGATTTCGGCAGAACTTTTGTACCCTTAAGTTTGAGATTATGGGCTGACGTTCGACACACTCGATCGTTGTGAATCCACCTTTCAGATGAGGTCTCTTCCAATCCTCTCGGAGTTCGTGCAGCCGAAACACGAGCTTCGAAGCATTCCGTTTCGCTCCAATAGTAGGCCTTTATTGACTAAATTGTAATATGTCGACCTATGTGATTTCGGTAGAACTTTCGAACCCTTAAGTTTGAGCTAGTAGGCTGACCTTCGACACACTCGATCGTTGTGAATCCACCTTTCAGATGAGGTCTCTTCCAAGCCTCTCGGAGGTCGTGCGGCTGAAACACGAGCGTCGAAGCATTCCGTTTCGCTCCAGTAGTAGGCCTTTATTGACTAAATTGAAACATGACGACCTATGTGATTTCGGCAGAACTTTGGAACCCTTAAGTTTGAGCTAGTGGGCTGACGTTCGACACACTCGATCGTTGTGAATCCACCTTTCAGATGAGGTCTCTTCCAATCCTCTCGGAGTTCGTGCAGTCGAAACACGAGCTTCGAAGCATTCCGTTTCGCTCCAATAGTAGGCCTTTATTGACTAAATTGTAACATGACGATCTATGTGATTTCGGCAGAACTTTTGAACCCTTAAGTTTGAGATTATGGGCTGACGTTCGACACACGCGATCGTTGGGAATCCACCTTTCAGATGAGGTCTCTTCCAAGCCTCTCGGAGAACGTGCGGCCGAAACACAACCGTCAAAGCATTCCGTTTCGCTCCAGTCTTAGGCCTTTATTGACTAAATTGTAACATGACGACCGATATGATTTCGGCAGAGCTTTTGAACCCTGAAGTTTGAGCTAGTGGGCTGACGTTCGACACACTCGATCGTTGTGAATCCACCTTTCAGATGAGGTCTCTTCCAATCCTCTTGGAGTTCGTGCAGCCGAAACCCGAGCTTCGAAGCATTCCGTTTCGCTCCAGTGGTAGGCCTTTATTGACTAAATTGCAACATGTCGACCTATGTGATTTCGGCAGAACTTTAGAACCCTTAAGTTTGAGCTAGTAGGCTGACCTTCGAAACACTCGATCGTTTTGAATCCAGCTTTCAGATGACGTCTTTTCCAAGCTTCTCGGAGATCGTGCGGCAGAAACACGAGCGTCGAAGCATTCCGTTTAGCTCCAGTAGGAAGCCTTTATTGACTAAATTGTAACATGACGACCTATGTGATTTAGGCAGAACTTTTGAACCTTTAAGTTTGAGCTAGTAGACTGACATTCGACACACTCGATCGTTTTGAATCCACCTTTCAGATGAGGTCTTTTCCAAGGCTCTCGGAGGTCGTGCGGCTGAAACACGAGCGTCGAAGCATTCCGTTTCGCTCCAGTAGTAGGCCTTTATTGACTAAATTGTAACATGACGACCTATGTGATTTATGCAGAACTTTTGAACCCTTAAGTTTGAACTAGTGGGCTGACGTTCGACACACTCCATCTTTGGGAAGCCACCTTTCAGATGAGGTCTCTTCCAAACCTCTCGTAGGTCGTGCGGCCGAAACACGAGCGTCGAAGCATTCCGTTTCGCTCCAGTAGTAGGCCTTTATTGACTAAATTGTAACATGACGACCTATGTGATTTCGGCAGAACTTTTGAACCCTTAAGTTTGAACTAGTGGGCTGACGTTTGACACACTCGATCGTTGTGAATCCATCTTTCAGATGAGGTCTCTTCCAAGCCTCTCGGAGGTCGTGCGGCTGAAACACGATCGTCGAAGCATTCCGTTTCGCTCCAGTAGTAGGCCTATATTGACTAAATTGTAACATGACGACCTTTGTGATTTCGGCAGAACTTTTGAACCCTTAAATTAGAGCTAGTCGGCTGACATTCGACACACTCGATCGTTGTGAATCCACCTTTCAGATGAGATCTCTTCCAAGCCTCTCGGAGTTCGTGCGGCCGAAGCACGAGCATCGAAGCATTCCGTTTCGCTCCAGTAGTAGGCCTTTATTGTCTAAATTGTAACATGATGACCTATGTGATTTCGGCAGAACTTTTGAACCCTTAAGTTTGAGCTTGTGGGCTGACGTTCGACACACTTGATCGTTGTGAATCCACCTTTCAGATGAGGTCTCTTCCAAGCTTCTCGGAGGCCGTGCGGCTGAAACACGAGCGTCGAAGCATTCCGTTTCGCTCCAATAGTAGGCCTTTATTGACTAAATTGAAACATGACGACCTATGTGATTTCGGCAGAACTTTTGATCCCTTAAGTTTGAGCTAGTGGGCTGACGTTCGACACACTCGATCGTTGTGAATCCACCTTTCAGATGATGTCTCTTCCAATCCTCTCGGAGTTCGTGCAGCCGAAACACGAGCTTCGAAGCATTCCGTTTCGCTCCAGTAGTTGGCCTTTATTGACTAAATTGTAACATGACGACCTCTGTGATTTATACAGAGCTTTTGAAACCTTAAGTTTGAACTAGTGGGCTGACGTTCGACACACTCGATCGTTGGGAATCCACCTTTCAGATGAGGTCTCTTCCAAGCCTCTCGTAGGTCGTGCGGCCGAAACACGAGCGTCGAAGCATTACGTTTCGCTCCAGTACTAGTCCTTTGACTAAATTGTAACATGACGACCTATGTGATTTCGGCAGAACTTTTGAACCCTTAAGTTTGAGCTTGTGGGCTGACGTTCGACACACTCGATCGTTGTGAATCCACCTTTCAGATGAGGTCTCTTCCAATCCTCTCGGAGTTCGTGCAGCCGAAACACGAGCTTCGAAGCATTCCGTTTTGCTCCAATAGTAGGCCTTTATTGACTAAATTGTAACATGTCGACCTATGTGATTTCGGCAGAACTTTAGAACCCTTATGTTTTAGCTAGTAGGCTGACCTTCGACACACTCGATCGTTTTGAATCCACCTTTCAGATGAGGTATCTTCCAATCCTCTCGGAGTTCGTGCAGCCGAAACACGAGCTTCGAAGTATTCCGTTTCGCTCCAATAGTAGGCCTTTATTGACTAAATTGTAACATGACGACCTATTTGATTTCGGCAGAACTTTGGAACCCTTAAGTTTGAGCTAGTGGGCAGACGTTCGACACACTCGATCGTTGTGAATCCACCTTTCAGATGAGGTCTCTTCCAAGTCTCTCGGAGTTCGTGCAGCCGAAACACGAGCTTCGAAGCATTCCGTTTCGCTCCAGTAGTTGGCCTTTATTGACTAAATTGTAACATGACGACCTATGTGATTTCGGCAGAACCTTTGAACCCTTAAATTTGAGATTATAGGCTGACGTTCGACACACTCGATTGTTGTGAATCCACCTTTCAGATGAGGTCTCTTCCAAGCCTCTTGGAGGTCGTGCGGCCGTAACACGAGCGTCGAAGCATTCCGTTTCGCTCCAGTAGTAGTCCTTTTTTGACTAAATTGTAACATGATGACCTATGTGATTTCGGCAGAACTTTTGAACCCTTAAGTTTGAGCTTGTGGGCTGACGTTCGACACACTTGATCGTTGTGAATCCACCTTTCAGATGAGGTCTCTTCCAAGCCTCTCGGAGGCCGTGCGGCTGAAACACGAGCGTCGAAGCATTCCGTTTCGCTCCAGTAGTAGGCCTTTATTGACTAAATTGAAACATGACGACCTATGTGATTTCGGCAGAACTTTTGATCCCTTAAGTTTGAGCTAGTGGGCTGACGTTCGACACACTCGATCGTTGTGAATCCACCTTTCAGATGATGTCTCTTCCAATCCTCTCGGAGTTCGTGCAGCCGAAACACGAGCTTCGAAGCATTACGTTTCGCTCCAGTAGTTGGCCTTTATTGACTAAATTGTAACATGACGACCTCTGTGATTTATGCAGAACTTTTGAACCCTTAAGTTTGAACTAGTGGGCTGACGTTCGACACACTCGATCGTTGGGAATCCACCTTTCAGATGAGGTCTCTTCCAAGCCTCTCGTAGGTCGTGCGGCCGAAACACGAGCGTCGAAGCATTACGTTTCGCTCCAGTACTAGTCCTTTGACTAAATTGTAACATGACGACCTATGTGATTTCGGCAGAACTTTTGAACCCTTAAGTTTGAGCTTCTGGGCTGACGTTCGACACACTCGATCGTTGTGAATCCACCTTTCAGATGAGGTCTCTTCCAATCCTCTCGGAGTTCGTGTAGCCGAAACACGAGCTTCGAAGCATTCCGTTTTGCTCCAATAGTAGGCCTTTATTGACTAAATTGTAACATGTCGACCTATGTGATTTCGGCAGAACTTTAGAACCCTTATGTTTTAGCTAGTAGGCTGACCTTCGACACACTCGATCGTTTTGAATCCACCTTTCAGATGAGGTCTCTTCCAATCCTCTCGGAGTTCGTGCAGCCGAAACACGAGCTTCGAAGCATTCCGGTTCGCTCCAATAGTAGGCCTTTATTGACTAAATTGTAACATGACGACCTATGTGATTTCGGCAGAACCTTTGAACCCTTAAGTTTGAGATTGTGGGCTGACATTCGACACACTCGATCGTTGTGAATCCACCTTTCAGATGAGGTCTTTTCCAAGCTTCTCGGAGGTCGTGCGGCCGGAACACGAGCATCGAAGCATTCCGTTTCCTTCCAGTAGGAGGCCATTATTGACTAAATTGAAACATGACGACCGATGTGATTTCGGCAGAACTTTTGAACTCTTAAGTTTGAGCTAGTGGGCTGACGTTCGACACACTCGATCGTTGTGAATCCACCTTTCAGATGAGGTCTCTTCCAAGCCTCTCGGAGGTCGTGCGGCTGAAACACGAGCGTCGAAGCATTCCGTTTCGCTCCAGTAGTAGGCCTTTATTGACTAAATTGAAACATGACGAACTATGTGATTTCGGCAGAACTTTGGAACCCCTTAAGTTTGAGCTAGTGGGCTGACGTTCGACACACTCGATCGTTGTGAATCCACCTTTCAGATGAGGTCTCTTCCAATCCTCTCGGAGTTCGTGCAGTCGAAACACGAGCTTCGAAGCATTCCGTTTCGCTCCAATAGTAGGCCTTTATTGACTAAATTGTAACATGACGATCTATGTGATTTCGGCAGAACCTTTGAACCCTTAAGTTTGAGATTGTGGGCTGACATTCGACACACTCGATCGTTGTGAATCCACCTTTCAGATGAGGTCTCTTCCAAGCCTCTCGGAGGTCGTGCGGCCGAAACACAAGCGTCGAAGCATTCCGTTTCGCTCCAGTCGGAGGCCTTTATAGACTAAATTGTAACATGACGACCGATATGATTTCGGCAGAACCTTTGAACCCTTAAGTTTGAGATTGTGGGCTGACATTCGACACACTCGATCCTTGTGAATCCACCTTTCAGATGAGGTCTCTTCCAAGCCTCTCGGAGGTTGTGCGGCCGAAACACAATTGTCGAAGCATTCCGTTTCGCTCCAGTCGTAGGCCTTTATTGACTAAATTGTAACATGACGACCGATATGATTTCGGCAGAACTTTTGTACCCTTAAGTTTGAGATTATGGGCTGACGTTCGACACACTCGATCGTTGTGAATCCACCTTTCAGATGAGGTCTCTTCCAATCCTCTCGGAGTTCGTGCAGCCGAAACACGAGCTTCGAAGCATTCCGTTTCGCTCCAATAGTAGGCCTTTATTGACTAAATTGTAATATGTCGACCTATGTGATTTCGGTAGAACTTTCGAACCCTTAAGTTTGAGCTAGTAGGCTGACCTTCGACACACTCGATCGTTGTGAATCCACCTTTCAGATGAGGTCTCTTCCAATCCTCTCGGAGTTCGTGCAGCCGAAACACGAGCTTCGAAGCATTCCGTTTCGCTCCAATAGTAGGCCTTTATTGACTAAATTGTAACATGTCGACCTATGTGATTTCGGCAGAACTTTAGAACCCTTAAGTTTGAGCTAGTAGACTGACATTCGACACACTCGATCGTTTTTAATCCACCTTTCAGATGAGGTCTTTTCCAAGCCTCTCGGAGGTCGTGCGGCCGAAAACACGAGCGTCGAAGCATTCCATTTCGCTCCAGTCGTTGGCCTACATTGACTAATTTGTAACATGACGACCTATGTGATTTCGGCAGAACTTTTGAACCCTTAAGTTTGAGCTCGTGGGCTGACGTTCGACGCACTCGATCGTTTTGAATCCACCTTTCAAATGAGGTCTCTTCCAATCCTCTCGGAGGTCGTGCGGCTGAAACACGAGCGTCGAAGCATTGCGTTTTGCTCCAGTAGTAGGCCTTTATTGACTAAATTGTAACATGACGACCTATGTGATTTCGGCAGAACTTTTGAACCCTTAAGTTTGAACTAGTGGGCTGACGTTTGACACACTCGATCGTTGTGAAACCACCTTTCAGATGACGTCTCTTCCAAGCCTCTCAGACTTCGTGCGGCCGAGCGGCGACTGTCAAAGCATTCAGTTTCGTTCCAGTAGTAGGCCTTTATTGACTAAATTGTAACATGACAACCAATGTGATTTCGGCAGAACATTTGAACCCTTAAGTTTGAGCTTGTGGGCTGACGTTCGACACACTCGATCGTTGTGAATCCACCTTTCAGATGAGGTCTCTTCCAATCCTCTCGGAGTTCGTGCAGCCGAAACACGAGCTTCGAAGCATTCCGTTTCGCTCCAATAGTAGGCCTTTATTGACTAAATTGTAATATGTCGACCTATGTGATTTCGGTAGAACTTTAGAACCCTTAAGTTTGAGCTAGTAGGCTGACCTTCGACACACTCGATCGTTTTGAATCCACCTTTCAGATGAGGTCTTTTCCAAGCTTCTCGGAGGTCGTGCGGCCGGAACACGAGCGTCGAAGCATTCCGTTTCGCTCCAGTAGTAGGCCTTTATTGACTAAATTGAAACATGACGACCTATCTGATTTCGGCAGAAGTTTGGAACCCTTAAGTTTGAGCTAGTGGACTGACGTTCGACACACTCGATCGTTGTGAATCCACCTTTCATATGAGGTCTCTTCCAATCCTCTCGGAGTTCGTGCAGCCGAAACACGAGCTTCGAAGCATTCCGTTTCGCTCCAATAGTAGGCCTTTATTGACTAAATTGTAACATGACGACCTATGTGATTTTGGCAGAACCTTTGAACCCTTAAGTTTGAGATTGTGGGCTGACATTCGACACACTCGATCGTTCTGAATCCACCTTTCGGATGAGGTCTCTTCCAAGCCTCTCGGAGGTCGTGCGGCCGAAACACAAGCGTCGAAGCATTCCGTTTCGCTACAGTCGTAGGCCTTTATTGACTAAATTGTAACATTACGACCGATATGATTTCGGCAGAACTTTTGAACCCTTAAGTTTGAGATTGTGGGCTGACGTTCGGCACACTCGATCGTTGGGAATCCACCTTTCAGATGAGGTCTCTTCCAAGCCTCTCGTTGGTCGTGCTACCGAAACACGAGCGTCGAAGCATTCCGTTTCGCTCCAGTAGTAGGCCTTTATTGACTAAATTGTAACATGACGACCTATGTGATTTCGGCAGAACTTTTGAACGCTTAAGTTTGAACTAGTGGGCTGACGTTTGACACACTCGATCGTTGTGAATCCATCTTTCAGATGAGGTCTCTTCCAAGCCTCTCGGAGGTCGTGCGGCCGAAACACGAGCGTCGAAGCATTCCGTTTCGCTCCAGTAGTAGGCCTATAATGACTAAATTGTAACATGACGACCTTTGTGATTTCGGCAGAACTTTTGAACCCTTAAATTTGAGCTAGTCGGCTGACATTCGACACACTCGATCGTTGTGAATCCACCTTTCAGATGAGATCTCTTCCAAGCCTCTCGGAGTTCGTGCGGCCGAAGCACGAGCGTCGAAGCATTCCGTTTCGCTCCAGTAGTAGGCCTTTATTGTCTAAATTGTAACATGATGACCTATGTGATTTCGGCAGAACTTTTGAACCCTTAAGTTTGAGCTTGTGGGCTGACGTTCGACACACTTGATCGTTGTGAATCCACCTTTCAAATGAGGTCTCTTCCAAGCCTCTCGGAGGCCGTGCGGCTGAAACACGAGCGTCGAAGCATTCCGTTTCGCTCCAGTAGTAGGCCTTTATTGACTAAATTGAAACATGACGACCTATGTGATTTCGGCAGAACTTTTGATCCCTTAAGTTTGAGCTAGTGGGCTGACGTTCGACACACTCGATCGTTGTGAATCCACCTTTTAGATGATGTCTCTTCCAATCCTCTCGGAGTTCGTGCAGCCGTAACACGAGCTTCGAAGCATTCCGTTTCGCTCCAGTAGTTGGCCTTTATTGACTAAATTGTAACATGACGACCTCTGTGATTTATGCAGAACTTTTGAACCCTTAAGTTTGAACTAGTGGGCTGACGTTCGACGCACTCGATCGTTTTGAATCCACCTTTCAAATGAGGTCTCTTCCAATCCTCTCGGAGGTCGTGCGGCTGAAACACGAGCGTCGAAGCATTCCGTTTCGCTCCAGTAGTAGGCCTTTATTGACTAAATTGTAACATGACGACCTATGTGATTTCGGCAGAACTTTTGAACCCTTAAGTTTGAACTAGTGGGCTGACGTTTGACACACTCGATCGTTGTGAAACCACCTTTCAGATGACGTCTCTTCCAAGCCTCTCAGACTTCGTGCGGCCGAGCGGCGACTGTCAAAGCATTCAGTTTCGTTCCAGTAGTAGGCCGTTATTGACTAAATTGTAACATGACAACCAATGTGATTTCGGCAGAACTTTTGAACCCTTAAGTTTGAGCTCGTGGGCTGACGTTCGTCGCACTCGATCGTTTTGAATCCACCTTTCAAATGAGGTCTCTTCCAAGCCTCTCGGAGGTCGTGCGGCCGAAACACAAGCGTCGAAGCATTCCGTTTCGCTACAGTCGTAGGCCTTTATTGACTAAATTGTAACATTACGACCGATATGATTTCGGCAGAACTTTTGAACCCTTAAGTTTGAGATTGTGGGCTGACGTTCGGCACACTCGATCGTTGGGAATCCACCTTTCAGATGAGGTCTCTTCCAAGCCTCTCGGAGGCCGTGCGGCTGAAACACGAGCGTCGAAGCATTCCGTTTCGCTCCAGTAGTAGGCCTTTATTGACTAAATTGAAACATAACGACCGATATGATTTCGGCAGAACCTTTGAACCCTTAAGTTTGAGATTGTGGGCTGACATTCGACACACTCGATCCTTGTGAATCCACCTTTCAGATGAGGTCTCTTCCAAGCCTCTCGGAGGTTGTGCGGCCGAAACACAATTGTCGAAGCATTCCGTTTCGCTCCAGTAGTAGGCCTTTATTGACTAAATTGGAACATGACGACCTATGTGATTTCGGCAGAACTTTTGAACCCTTAAGTTTGAGCTTGTGGGCTGACGTTCGACACACTCGATCGTTGTGAATCCACCTTTCAGATGAGGTCTCTTCCAATCCTCTCGGAGTTCGTGCAGCCGAAACACGAGCTTCGAAGCATTCCGTTTTGCTCCAATAGTAGGCCTTTATTGACTAAATTGTAATATGTCGACCGATGTGATTTCGGTAGAACTTTAGAACCCTTAAGTTTGAGCTAGTAGGCTGACCTTCGACACACTCGATCGTTTTGAATCCACCTTTCAGATGAGGTCTTTTCCAAGCTTCTCGGAGGTCGTGCGGCCGGAACACGAGCATCAAAGCATTCCGTTTCCTTCCAGTAGGAGGCCATTATTGACTAAATTGAAACATGACGACCGATGTGATTTCGGCAGAACTTATGATCCCTTAAGTTTGAGCTAGTGGGCTGACGTTCGACACACTTGATCGTTGTGAATCCACCTTTCAGATGAGGTCTCTTTCAAGCCTCTCGGAGGTCGTGCGCCTGAAACACGAGCGTCGAAGCATTCCGTTTCGCTCCAGTAGTAGGCCTTTATTGACTAAATTGAAACATGACGACCTATGTGATTTCGGCAGAACTTTGGAACCCTTAAGTTTGAGCTAGTGGGCTGACGTTCGACACACTCGATCGTTGTGAATCCACCTTTCAGATGAGGTCTCTTCCAATCCTCTCGGAGTTCGTGCAGCCGAAACACGAGCTTCGAAGCATTCCGTTTCGCTCCAATAGTAGGCGTTTATTGACTAAATTGTAACATGACGACCTATGTGATTTTGGCAGAACCTTTGAACCCTTAAGTTTGAGATTGTGGGCTGACATTCGACACACTCGATCGTTCTGAATCCACCTTTTGGATGAGGTCTCTTCCAAGCCTCTCGGAGGTCGTGCGGCCGAAACACAAGCGTCGAAGCATTCCGTTTCGCTCCAGTCGTAGGCCTTTATTGACTAAATATTAACATGACGACCTATGTAATTTCGGCAGAACTTTTGAACCCTTAAGTTTGAACTAGTGGGCTGACGTTTGACACACTCGATCGTTGTGAATCCATCTTTCAGATGAGGTCTCTTCCAAGCCTCTCGGAGGTCGTGCGGCCGAAACACGATCGTCGAAGCATTCCGTTTCGCTCCAGTAGTAGGCCTATATTGACTAAATTGTAACATGACGACCTTTGTGATTTCGGCAGAACTTTTGAACCCTTAAATTTGAGCTAGTCGGCTGACATTCGACACACTCGATCGTTGTGAATCCACCTTTCAGATGAGATCTCTTCCAAGCCTCTCGGAGTTCGTGCGGCCGAAGCACGAGCATCGAAGCATTCCGATTCGCTCCAGTAGTAGGCCTTTATTGTCTAAAT
The DNA here is from genome assembly GCF_024500275.1 of Phycodurus eques. Lineage (NCBI taxonomy): Eukaryota > Metazoa > Chordata > Actinopteri > Syngnathiformes > Syngnathidae > Phycodurus > Phycodurus eques. Next base: position 89,021 of record NW_026904124.1, on the reverse strand, counting down.
TGTAACATGATGACCTATGTGATTTCGGCAGAACTTTTGAACCCTTAAGTTTGAGCTTGTGGGCTGACGTTCGACACACTTGATCGTTGTGAATCCACCTTTCAGATGAGGTCTCTTCCAAGCTTCTCGGAGGCCGTGCGCCTGAAACACGAGCGTCGAAGCATTCCGTTTCGCTCCAGTAGTAGGCCTTTATTGACTAAATTGAAACATGACGACCTATGTGATTTCGGCAGAACTTTTGATCCCTTAAGTTTGAGCTAGTGGGCTGACGTTCGACACACTCGATCGTTGTGAATCCACCTTTCAGATGATGTCTCTTCCAATCCTCTCGGAGTTCGTGCAGCCGAAACACGAGCTTCGAAGCATTCCGTTTCGCTCCAGTAGTTGGCCTTTATTGACTAAATTGTAACATGACGACCTCTGTGATTTATGCAGAACTTTTGAACCCTTAAGTTTGAACTAGTGGGCTGACGTTCGACACACTCGATCGTTGGGAATCCACCTTTCAGATGAGGTCTCTTCCAAGCCTCTCGTAGGTCGTGCGGCCGAAACACGAGCGTCGAAGCATTACGTTTCGCTCCAGTACTAGTCCTTTGACTAAATTGTAACATGACGACCTATGTGATTTCGGCAGAACTTTTGAACCCTTAAGTTTGAGCTTGTGGGCTGACGTTCGACACACTCGATCGTTGTGAATCCACCTTTCAGATGAGGTCTCTTCCAATCCTCTCGGAGTTCGTGCAGCCGAAACACGAGCTTCGAAGCATTCCGTTTTGCTCCAATAGTAGGCCTTTATTGACTAAATTGTAACATGTCGACCTATGTGATTTCGGCAGAACTTTAGAACCCTTATGTTTTAGCTAGTAGGCTGACCTTAGACACACTCGATCGTTTTGAATCCACCTTTCAGATGAGGTCTCTTCCAATCCTCTCGGAGTTCGTGCAGCCGAAACACGAGCTTCGAAGTATTCCGTTTCGCTCCAATAGTAGGCCTTTATTGACTAAATTGTAACATGACGACCTATGTGATTTCGGCAGAACCTTTGAACCCTTAAGTTTGAGATTGTGGGCTGACATTCGACACACTCGATCCTTGTGAATCCACCTTTCAGATGAGGTCTCTTCCAAGCCTCTCGGAGGTTGTGCGGCCGAAACACAATTGTCGAAGCATTCCGTTTCGCTCCAGTCGTAGGCCTTTATTGACTAAATTGTAACATGACGACCGATATGATTTCGGCAGAACTTTTGAACCCTTAAGTTTGAGATTATGGGCTGACGTTCGACACACTCGATCGTTGTGAATCCACCTTTCAGATGAGGTCTCTTCCAATCCTCTCGGAGTTCGTGCAGCCGAAACACGAGCTTCGAAGCATTCCGTTTCGCTCCAATAGTAGGCCTTTATTGACTAAATTGTAATATGTCGACCTATGTGATTTCGGTAGAACTTTAGAACCCTTAAGTTTGAGCTAGTAGGCTGACCTTCGACACACTCGATCGTTTTGAATCCACCTTTCAGATGAGGTCTTTTCCAAGCTTCTCGGAGGTCGTGCGGCCGGAACACGAGCATCGAAGCATTCCGTTTCCTTCCAGTAGGAGGCCATTATTGACTAAATTGAAACATGACGACCGATGTGATTTCGGCAGAACTTTTGAACTCTTAAGTTTGAGCTAGTGGGCTGACGTTCGACACACTCGATCGTTGTGAATCCACCTTTCAGATGAGGTCTCTTCCAAGCCTCTCGGAGGTCGTGCGGCTGAAACACGAGCGTCGAAGCATTCCGTTTCGCTCCAGTAGTAGGCCTTTATTGACTAAATTGAAACATGACGACCTATGTGATTTCGGCAGAACTTTGGAACCCTTAAGTTTGAGCTAGTGGGCTGACGTTAGACACACTCGATCGTTGTGAATCCACCTTTCAGATGAGGTCTCTTCCAATCCTCTCGGAGTTCGTGCAGTCGAAACACGAGCTTCGAAGTATTCCGTTTCGCTCCAATAGTAGGCCTTTATTGACTAAATTGTAACATGACGACCTATGTGATTTCGGCAGAACCTTTGAACCCTTAAGTTTGAGATTGTGGGCTGACATTCGACACACTCGATCCTTGTGAATCCACCTTTCAGATGAGGTCTCTTCCAAGCCTCTCGGAGGTTGTGCGGCCGAAACACAATTGTCGAAGCATTCCGTTTCGCTCCAGTCGTAGGCCTTTATTGACTAAATTGTAACATGACGACCGATATGATTTCGGCAGAACTTTTGAACCCTTAAGTTTGAGATTATGGGCTGACGTTCGACACACTCGATCGTTGTGAATCCACCTTTCAGATGAGGTCTCTTCCAATCCTCTCGGAGTTCGTGCAGCCGAAACACGAGCTTCGAAGCATTCCGTTTCGCTCCAATAGTAGGCCTTTATTGACTAAATTGTAATATGTCGACCTATGTGATTTCGGTAGAACTTTAGAACCCTTAAGTTTGAGCTAGTAGGCTGACCTTCGACACACTCGATCGTTTTGAATCCACCTTTCAGATGAGGTCTTTTCCAAGCTTCTCGGAGGTCGTGCGGCCGGAACACGAGCATCGAAGCATTCCGTTTCCTTCCAGTAGGAGGCCATTATTGACTAAATTGAAACATGACGACCGATGTGATTTCGGCAGAACTTTTGAACTCTTAAGTTTGAGCTAGTGGGCTGACGTTCGACACACTCGATCGTTGTGAATCCACCTTTCAGATGAGGTCTCTTCCAAGCCTCTCGGAGGTCGTGCGGCTGAAACACGAGCGTCGAAGCATTCCGTTTCGCTCCAGTAGTAGGCCTTTATTGACTAAATTGAAACATGACGACCTATGTGATTTCGGCAGAACTTTGGAACCCTTAAGTTTGAGCTAGTGGGCTGACGTTCGACACACTCGATCGTTGTGAATCCACCTTTCAGATGAGGTCTCTTCCAATCCTCTCGGAGTTCGTGCAGTCGAAACACGAGCTTCGAAGCATTCCGTTTCGCTCCAATAGTAGGCCTTTATTGACTAAATTGTAACATGACGATCTATGTGATTTCGGCAGAACCTTTGAACCCTTAAGTTTGAGATTGTGGGCTGACATTCGACACACTCGATCGTTGTGAATCCACCTTTCAGATGAGGTCTCTTCCAAGCCTCTCGGAGGTTGTGCGGCCGAAACACAATTGTCGAAGCATTCCGTTTCGCTCCAGTCGTAGGCCTTTATTGACTAAATTGTAACATGACGACCGATATGATTTCGGCAGAACTTTTGTACCCTTAAGTTTGAGATTATGGGCTGACGTTCGACACACTCGATCGCTGTGAATCCACCTTTCAGATGCGGTCTCTTCCAATCCTCTCGGAGTTCGTGCAGCCGAAACACGAGCTTCGAAGCATTCCGTTTCGCTCCAATAGTAGGCCTTTATTGACTAAATTGTAATATGTCGACCTATGTGATTTCGGTAGAACTTTAGAACCCTTAAGTTTGAGCTAGTAGGCTGACCTTCGACACACTCGATCGTTTTGAATCCACCTTTCAGATGAGGTCTCTTCCAAGCCTCTCGGAGGTCGTGCGGCTGAAACACGAGCGTCGAAGCATTCCGTTTCGCTCCAGTAGTAGGCCTTTATTGACTAAATTGAAACATGACGACCTATGTGATTTCGGCAGAACTTTGGAACCCTTAAGTTTGAGCTAGTGGGCTGACGTTCGACACACTCGATCGTTGTGAATCCACCTTTCAGATGAGGTCTCTTCCAATCCTCTCGGAGTTCGTGCAGTCGAAACACGAGCTTCGAAGCATTCCGTTTCGCTCCAATAGTAGGCCTTTATTGACTAAATTGTAACATGACGATCTATGTGATTTCGGCAGAACCTTTGAACCCTTAAGTTTGAGATTGTGGGCTGACATTCGACACACTCGATCGTTGTGAATCCACCTTTCAGATGAGGTCTCTTCCAAGCCTCTCGGAGGTCGTGCGGCCGAAACACAAGCGTCGAAGCATTCCGTTTCGCTCCAGTCGGAGGCCTTTATTGACTAAATTGTAACATGACGACCGATATGATTTCGGCAGAACTTTTGAACCCTTAAGTTTGAGATTATGGGCTGACGTTCGACACACGCGATCGTTGGGAATCCACCTTTCAGATGAGGTCTCTTCCAAGCCTCTCGGAGAACGTGCGGCCGAAACACAACCGTCAAAGCATTCCGTTTCGCTCCAGTCTTAGGCCTTTATTGACTAAATTGTAACATGACGACCGATATGATTTCGGCAGAGCTTTTGAACCCTGAAGTTTGAGCTAGTGGGCTGACGTTCGACACACTCGATCGTTGTGAATCCACCTTTCAGATGAGGTCTCTTCCAATCCTCTTGGAGTTCGTGCAGCCGAAACCCGAGCTTCGAAGCATTCCGTTTCGCTCCAGTGGTAGGCCTTTATTGACTAAATTGCAACATGTCGACCTATGTGATTTCGGCAGAACTTTAGAACCCTTAAGTTTGAGCTAGTAGGCTGACCTTCGAAACACTCGATCGTTTTGAATCCAGCTTTCAGATGACGTCTTTTCCAAGCTTCTCGGAGATCGTGCGGCAGAAACACGAGCGTCGAAGCATTCCGTTTAGCTCCAGTAGGAAGCCTTTATTGACTAAATTGTAACATGACGACCTATGTGATTTAGGCAGAACTTTTGAACCTTTAAGTTTGAGCTAGTAGACTGACATTCGACACACTCGATCGTTTTGAATCCACCTTTCAGATGAGGTCTTTTCCAAGGCTCTCGGAGGTCGTGCGGCTGAAACACGAGCGTCGAAGCATTCCGTTTCGCTCCAGTAGTAGGCCTTTATTGACTAAATTGTAACATGACGACCTATGTGATTTATGCAGAACTTTTGAACCCTTAAGTTTGAACTAGTGGGCTGACGTTCGACACACTCCATCTTTGGGAAGCCACCTTTCAGATGAGGTCTCTTCCAAACCTCTCGTAGGTCGTGCGGCCGAAACACGAGCGTCGAAGCATTCCGTTTCGCTCCAGTAGTAGGCCTTTATTGACTAAATTGTAACATGACGACCTATGTGATTTCGGCAGAACTTTTGAACCCTTAAGTTTGAACTAGTGGGCTGACGTTTGACACACTCGATCGTTGTGAATCCATCTTTCAGATGAGGTCTCTTCCAAGCCTCTCGGAGGTCGTGCGGCTGAAACACGATCGTCGAAGCATTCCGTTTCGCTCCAGTAGTAGGCCTATATTGACTAAATTGTAACATGACGACCTTTGTGATTTCGGCAGAACTTTTGAACCCTTAAATTAGAGCTAGTCGGCTGACATTCGACACACTCGATCGTTGTGAATCCACCTTTCAGATGAGATCTCTTCCAAGCCTCTCGGAGTTCGTGCGGCCGAAGCACGAGCATCGAAGCATTCCGTTTCGCTCCAGTAGTAGGCCTTTATTGTCTAAATTGTAACATGATGACCTATGTGATTTCGGCAGAACTTTTGAACCCTTAAGTTTGAGCTTGTGGGCTGACGTTCGACACACTTGATCGTTGTGAATCCACCTTTCAGATGAGGTCTCTTCCAAGCTTCTCGGAGGCCGTGCGGCTGAAACACGAGCGTCGAAGCATTCCGTTTCGCTCCAATAGTAGGCCTTTATTGACTAAATTGAAACATGACGACCTATGTGATTTCGGCAGAACTTTTGATCCCTTAAGTTTGAGCTAGTGGGCTGACGTTCGACACACTCGATCGTTGTGAATCCACCTTTCAGATGATGTCTCTTCCAATCCTCTCGGAGTTCGTGCAGCCGAAACACGAGCTTCGAAGCATTCCGTTTCGCTCCAGTAGTTGGCCTTTATTGACTAAATTGTAACATGACGACCTCTGTGATTTATACAGAGCTTTTGAAACCTTAAGTTTGAACTAGTGGGCTGACGTTCGACACACTCGATCGTTGGGAATCCACCTTTCAGATGAGGTCTCTTCCAAGCCTCTCGTAGGTCGTGCGGCCGAAACACGAGCGTCGAAGCATTACGTTTCGCTCCAGTACTAGTCCTTTGACTAAATTGTAACATGACGACCTATGTGATTTCGGCAGAACTTTTGAACCCTTAAGTTTGAGCTTGTGGGCTGACGTTCGACACACTCGATCGTTGTGAATCCACCTTTCAGATGAGGTCTCTTCCAATCCTCTCGGAGTTCGTGCAGCCGAAACACGAGCTTCGAAGCATTCCGTTTTGCTCCAATAGTAGGCCTTTATTGACTAAATTGTAACATGTCGACCTATGTGATTTCGGCAGAACTTTAGAACCCTTATGTTTTAGCTAGTAGGCTGACCTTCGACACACTCGATCGTTTTGAATCCACCTTTCAGATGAGGTATCTTCCAATCCTCTCGGAGTTCGTGCAGCCGAAACACGAGCTTCGAAGTATTCCGTTTCGCTCCAATAGTAGGCCTTTATTGACTAAATTGTAACATGACGACCTATTTGATTTCGGCAGAACTTTGGAACCCTTAAGTTTGAGCTAGTGGGCAGACGTTCGACACACTCGATCGTTGTGAATCCACCTTTCAGATGAGGTCTCTTCCAAGTCTCTCGGAGTTCGTGCAGCCGAAACACGAGCTTCGAAGCATTCCGTTTCGCTCCAGTAGTTGGCCTTTATTGACTAAATTGTAACATGACGACCTATGTGATTTCGGCAGAACCTTTGAACCCTTAAATTTGAGATTATAGGCTGACGTTCGACACACTCGATTGTTGTGAATCCACCTTTCAGATGAGGTCTCTTCCAAGCCTCTTGGAGGTCGTGCGGCCGTAACACGAGCGTCGAAGCATTCCGTTTCGCTCCAGTAGTAGTCCTTTATTGACTAAATTGTAACATGATGACCTATGTGATTTCGGCAGAACTTTTGAACCCTTAAGTTTGAGCTTGTGGGCTGACGTTCGACACACTTGATCGTTGTGAATCCACCTTTCAGATGAGGTCTCTTCCAAGCCTCTCGGAGGCCGTGCGGCTGAAACACGAGCGTCGAAGCATTCCGTTTCGCTCCAGTAGTAGGCCTTTATTGACTAAATTGAAACATGACGACCTATGTGATTTCGGCAGAACTTTTGATCCCTTAAGTTTGAGCTAGTGGGCTGACGTTCGACACACTCGATCGTTGTGAATCCACCTTTCAGATGATGTCTCTTCCAATCCTCTCGGAGTTCGTGCAGCCGAAACACGAGCTTCGAAGCATTACGTTTCGCTCCAGTAGTTGGCCTTTATTGACTAAATTGTAACATGACGACCTCTGTGATTTATGCAGAACTTTTGAACCCTTAAGTTTGAACTAGTGGGCTGACGTTCGACACACTCGATCGTTGGGAATCCACCTTTCAGATGAGGTCTCTTCCAAGCCTCTCGTAGGTCGTGCGGCCGAAACACGAGCGTCGAAGCATTACGTTTCGCTCCAGTACTAGTCCTTTGACTAAATTGTAACATGACGACCTTTGTGATTTCGGCAGAACTTTTGAACCCTTAAGTTTGAGCTTCTGGGCTGACGTTCGACACACTCGATCGTTGTGAATCCACCTTTCAGATGAGGTCTCTTCCAATCCTCTCGGAGTTCGTGTAGCCGAAACACGAGCTTCGAAGCATTCCGTTTTGCTCCAATAGTAGGCCTTTATTGACTAAATTGTAACATGTCGACCTATGTGATTTCGGCAGAACTTTAGAACCCTTATGTTTTAGCTAGTAGGCTGACCTTCGACACACTCGATCGTTTTGAATCCACCTTTCAGATGAGGTCTCTTCCAATCCTCTCGGAGTTCGTGCAGCCGAAACACGAGCTTCGAAGCATTCCGGTTCGCTCCAATAGTAGGCCTTTATTGACTAAATTGTAACATGACGACCTATGTGATTTCGGCAGAACCTTTGAACCCTTAAGTTTGAGATTGTGGGCTGACATTCGACACACTCGATCGTTGTGAATCCACCTTTCAGATGAGGTCTCTTCCAAGCCTCTCGGAGGTTGTGCGGCCGAAACACAATTGTCGAAGCATTCCGTTTCGCTCCAGTCGTAGGCCTTTATTGACTAAATTGTAACATGACGACCGATATGATTTCGGCAGAACTTTTGAACCCTTAAGTTTGAGATTATGGGCTGACGTTCGACACACTCGATCGTTGGGAATCCACCTTTCAGATGAGTTCTCTTCCATGTCTCTCGGAGGTCGTGCGGACGAAACACAAGCGCCGAAGCATTCCGTTTCGCTCCAGTCGTAGGCCTTTATTGACTAAATTGTAACATGACGACCGATATGATTTCGGCAGAACTTTTGAACCCTTAAGTTTGAGATTATGGGCTGACGTTCGACACACTCGATCGTTGGGAATCCACCTTTCAGATGAGGTCTCTTTCAAGCCTCTCGGAGGTCGTGCGGCCGAAACACGAGCATCGAAGCATTCCGTTTCGCTCCAGTAGTAGGACTTTATTCAGTAATTTGGAACATGACGACCTATGTGATTTCGGCAGAACTTTTGAACCCTTAAGTTTGAGCTAGTAGGCTGACATTCGACACACTCGATCGTTTTGAAGCCACCTTTCAGAGTACGTCTTTTCCAAGCCTCTCCGAGGTCGTGCGGCCGAAACACGAGCGTCGAAGCATTCCGTTTCGCTCCAGTAATAGGCCTTTATTGACTAAATTGTAACATGACGACCTATGTGATTTCGGCAGAACTTTTGAACCCTTAAGTTTGAGCTTGTGGGCTGACATTCGAAACACTCGATCGTTGTGAATCCACCTTTCAGATGAGGTCTCTTCCAATCCTCTCGGAGTTCGTGCAGCCGAAACACGAGCTTCGAAGCATTCCGTTTCGCTCCAATAGTAGGCCTTTATTGACTAAATTGTAACATGTCGACCTATGTGATTTCGGCAGAACTTTAGAACCCTTAAGTTTGAGCTAGTAGACTGACATTCGACACACTCGATCGTTTTTAATCCACCTTTCAGATGAGGTCTTTTCCAAGCCTCTCGGAGGTCGTGCGGCCGAAAACATGAGCGTCGAAGCATTCCATTTCGCTCCAGTCGTTGGCCTACATTGACTAATTTGTAACATGACGACCTATGTGATTTCGGCAGAACTTTTGAACCCTTAAGTTTGAGCTAGTGGGCTGACGTTCGACGCACTCGATCGTTTTGAATCCACCTTTCAAATGAGGTCTCTTCCAATCCTCTCGGAGGTCGTGCGGCTGAAACACGAGCGTCGAAGCATTCCGTTTCGCTCCAGTAGTAGGCCTTTATTGACTAAATTGAAACATGACGACCTATCTGATTTCGGCAGAACTTTGGAACCCTTAAGTTTGAGCTAGTGGGCTGACGTTCGACACACTCGATCGTTGTGAATCCACCTTTCATATGAGGTCTCTTCCAATCCTCTCGGAGTTCGTGCAGCCGAAACACGAGCTTCGAAGCATTCCGTTTCGCTCCAATAGTAGGCCTTTATTGACTAAATTGTAACATTACGACCGATATGATTTCGGCAGAACTTTTGAACCCTTAAGTTTGAGATTGTGGGCTGACGTTCGGCACACTCGATCGTTGGGAATCCACCTTTCAGATGAGGTCTCTTCCAAGCCTCTCGTTGGTCGTGCGACCGAAACACGAGCGTCGAAGCATTCCGTTTCGCTCCAGTAGTAGGCCTTTATTGACTAAATTGTAACATGACGACCTATGTGATTTCGGCAGAACTTTTGAACCCTTAAGTTTGAACTAGTGGGCTGACGTTTGACACACTCGATCGTTGTGAATCCATCTTTCAGATGAGGTCTCTTCCAAGCCTCTCGGAGGTCGTGCGGCCGAAACACGAGCGTCGAAGCATTCCGTTTCGCTCCAGTAGTAGGCCTATAATGACTAAATTGTAACATGACGACCTTTGTGATTTCGGCAGAACTTTTGAACCCTTAAATTTGAGCTAGTCGGCAGACATTCGACACACTCGATCGTTGTGAATCCACCTTTCAGATGAGATCTCTTCCAAGCCTCTCGGAGTTCGTGCGGCCGAAGCACGAGCATCGAAGCAGTCCGTTTCGCTCCAGTCGTAGGCCTTTATTGTCTAAATTGTAACATGATGACCTATGTGATTTCGGCAGAACTTTTGAACCCTTAAGTTTGAGCTTGTGGGCTGACGTTCGACACACTTGATCGTTGTGAATCCACCTTTCAGATGAGGTCTCTTCCAAGCCTCTTGGAGGCCGTGCGGCTGAAACACGAGCGTCGAAGCATTCCGTTTCGCTCCAGTAGTAGGCCTTTATTGACTAAATTGAAACATGACGACCTATGTGATTTCGGCAGAACTTTTGATCCCTTAAGTTTGAGCTAGTGGGCTGACGTTCGACACACTCGATCGTTGTGAATCCACCTTTCAGATGATGTCTCTTCCAATCCTCTCGGAGTTCGTGCAGCCGAAACACGAGCTTCGAAGCATTCCGTTTCGCTCCAGTAGTTGGCCTTTATTGACTAAATTGTAACATGACGACCTCTGTGATTTATGCAGAACTTTTGAACCCTTAAGTTTGAACTAGTGGGCTGACGTTCGACTCACTCGATCGTTTTGAATCCACCTTTCAAATGAGGTCTCTTCCAATCCTCTCGGAGGTCGTGCGGCTGAAACACGAGCGTCGAAGCATTCCGTTTCGCTCCAGTAGTAGGCCTTTATTGACTAAATTGTAACATGACGACCTATGTGATTTCGGCAGAACTTTTGAACCCTTAAGTTTGAACTAGTGGGCTGACGTTTGACACACTCGATCGTTGTGAAACCACCTTTCAGATGACGTCTCTTCCAAGCCTCTCAGACTTCGTGCGGCCGAGCGGCGACTGTCAAAGCATTCAGTTTCGTTCCAGTAGTAGGCCGTTATTGACTAAATTGTAACATGACAACCAATGTGATTTCGGCAGAACTTTTGAACCCTTAAGTTTGAGCTCGTGGGCTGACGTTCGTCGCACTCGATCGTTTTGAATCCACCTTTCAAATGAGGTCTCTTCCAATCCTCTCGGAGGTCGTGCGGCTGAAACACGAGCGTCGAAGCATTCCGTTTCGCTCCAGTAGTAGGCCTTTATTGACTAAATTGTAACATGACGACCTATGTGATTTCGGCAGAACTTTTGAACCCTTAGGTTTGAGCTTGTGGGCTGACGTTCGACACACTCGATCGTTGTGAATCCACCTTTCAAATGAGGTCTCTTCCAATCCTCTCGGAGTTCGTGCAGCCGAAACACGAGCTTCGAAGCATTCCGTTTTGCTCCAATAGTAGGCCTTTATTGACTAAATTGTAATATGTCGACCTATGTGATTTCGGTAGAACATTAGAACCCTTAAGTTTGAGCTAGTAGGCTGACCTTCGACACACTCGATCGTTTTGAATCCACCTTTCAGATGAGGTCTTTTCCAAGCTTCTCGGAGGTCGTGCGGCCGGAACACGAGCATCGAAGCATTCCGTTTCCTTCCAGTAGGAGGCCATTATTGACTAAATTGAAACATGACGACCGATGTGATTTCGGCAGAACTTTTGAACTCTTAAGTTTGAGCTAGTGGGCTGACGTTCGACACACTTGATCGTTGTGAATCCACCTTTCAGATGAGGTCTTTTCCAAGCTTCTCGGAGGTCGTGCGGCCGGAACACGAGCATCGAAGCATTCCGTTTCCTTCCAGTAGGAGGCCATTATTGACTAAATTGTAACATGACGACCTATGTGATTTCGGCAGAACTTTTGAACCCTTAAGTTTGAACTAGTGGGCTGACGTTTGACACACTCGATCGTTGTGAAACCACCTTTCAGATGACGTCTCTTCCAAGCCTCTCAGACTTCGTGCGGCCGAGCGGCGACTGTCAAAGCATTCAGTTTCGTTCCAGTAGTAGGCCTTTATTGACTAAATTGTAACATGACAACCAATGTGATTTCGGCAGAACTTTTGAACCCTTAAGTTTGAGCTCGTGGGCTGACGTTCGTCACACTCGATCGTTTTGAATCCACCTTTCAAATGAGGTCTCTTCCAATCCTCTCGGAGGTCGTGCGGCTGAAACACGAGCGTCGAAGCATTCCGTTTCGCTCCAGTAGTAGGCCTTTATTGACTAAATTGTAACATGACGACCTATGTGATTTCGGCAGAACTTTTGAACCCTTAAGTTTGAGCTTGTGGGCTGACGTTCGACACACTCGATCGTTGTGAATCCACCTTTCAGATGAGGTCTCTTCCAATCCTCTCGGAGTTCGTGCAGCCGAAACATGAGCTTCGAAGCATTCCGTTTCGCTCCAATAGTAGGCCTTTATTGACTAAATTGTAATATGTCGACCTATGTGATTTCGGTAGAACTTTAGAACCCTTAAGTTTGAGCTAGTAGGCTGACCTTCGACACACTCGATCGTTTTGAATCCACCTTTCAGATGAGGTCTTTTCCAAGCTTCTCGGAGGTCGTGCGGCCGGAACACGAGCATCGAAGCATTCCGTTTCCTTCCAGTAGGAGGCCATTATTGACTAAATTGAAACATGACGACCGATGTGATTTCGGCAGAACTTTTGATCCCTTAAGTTTGAGCTAGTGGACTGACGTTCGACACACTTGATCGTTGTGAATCCACCTTTCAGATGAGGTCTCTTCCAAGCCTCTCGGAGGTCGTGCGCCTGAAACACGAGCGTCGAAGCATTCCGTTTCGCTCCAGTAGTAGGCCTTTATTGACTAAATTGAAACATGACGACCTATGTGATTTCGGCAGAACTTTGGAACCCTTAAGTTTGAGCTAGTGGGCTGACGTTCGACACACTCGATCGTTGTGAATCCACCTTTCAGATGAGGTCTCTTCCAATCCTCTCGGAGTTCGTGCAGCCGAAACACGAGCTTCGAAGCATTCCGTTTCGCTCCAATAGTAGGCCTTTATTGACTAAATTGAAACATGACGACCTATCTGATTTCGGCAGAACTTTGGAACCCTTAAGTTTGAGCTAGTGGGCTGACGTTCGACACACTCGATCGTTGTGAATCCACCTTTCATATGAGGTCTCTTCCAATCCTCTCGGAGTTCGTGCAGCCGAAACACGAGCTTCGAAGCATTCCGTTTCGCTCCAATAGTAGGCCTTTATTGACTAAATTGTAACATTACGACCGATATGATTTCGGCAGAACTTTTGAACCCTTAAGTTTGAGATTGTGGGCTGACGTTCGGCACACTCGATCGTTGGGAATCCACCTTTCAGATGAGGTCTCTTCCAAGCCTCTCGTTGGTCGTGCGACCGAAACACGAGCGTCGAAGCATTCCGTTTCGCTCCAGTAGTAGGCCTTTATTGACTAAATTGTAACATGACGACCTATGTGATTTCGGCAGAACTTTTGAACCCTTAAGTTTGAACTAGTGGGCTGACGTTTGACACACTCGATCGTTGTGAATCCATCTTTCAGATGAGGTCTCTTCCAAGCCTCTCGGAGGTCGTGCGGCCGAAACACGAGCGTCGAAGCATTCCGTTTCGCTCCAGTAGTAGGCCTATAATGACTAAATTGTAACATGACGACCTTTGTGATTTCGGCAGAACTTTTGAACCCTTAAATTTGAGCTAGTCGGCAGACATTCGACACACTCGATCGTTGTGAATCCACCTTTCAGATGAGATCTCTTCCAAGCCTCTCGGAGTTCGTGCGGCCGAAGCACGAGCATCGAAGCAGTCCGTTTCGCTCCAGTCGTAGGCCTTTATTGTCTAAATTGTAACATGATGACCTATGTGATTTCGGCAGAACTTTTGAACCCTTAAGTTTGAGCTTGTGGGCTGACGTTCGACACACTTGATCGTTGTGAATCCACCTTTCAGATGAGGTCTCTTCCAAGCCTCTTGGAGGCCGTGCGGCTGAAACACGAGCGTCGAAGCATTCCGTTTCGCTCCAGTAGTAGGCCTTTATTGACTAAATTGAAACATGACGACCTATGTGATTTCGGCAGAACTTTTGATCCCTTAAGTTTGAGCTAGTGGGCTGACGTTCGACACACTCGATCGTTGTGAATCCACCTTTCAGATGATGTCTCTTCCAATCCTCTCGGAGTTCGTGCAGCCGAAACACGAGCTTCGAAGCATTCCGTTTCGCTCCAGTAGTTGGCCTTTATTGACTAAATTGTAACATGACGACCTCTGTGATTTATGCAGAACTTTTGAACCCTTAAGTTTGAACTAGTGGGCTGACGTTCGACTCACTCGATCGTTTTGAATCCACCTTTCAAATGAGGTCTCTTCCAATCCTCTCGGAGGTCGTGCGGCTGAAACACGAGCGTCGAAGCATTCCGTTTCGCTCCAGTAGTAGGCCTTTATTGACTAAATTGTAACATGACGACCTATGTGATTTCGGCAGAACTTTTGAACCCTTAAGTTTGAACTAGTGGGCTGACGTTTGACACACTCGATCGTTGTGAAACCACCTTTCAGATGACGTCTCTTCCAAGCCTCTCAGACTTCGTGCGGCCGAGCGGCGACTGTCAAAGCATTCAGTTTCGTTCCAGTAGTAGGCCGTTATTGACTAAATTGTAACATGACAACCAATGTGATTTCGGCAGAACTTTTGAACCCTTAAGTTTGAGCTCGTGGGCTGACGTTCGTCGCACTCGATCGTTTTGAATCCACCTTTCAAATGAGGTCTCTTCCAATCCTCTCGGAGGTCGTGCGGCTGAAACACGAGCGTCGAAGCATTCCGTTTCGCTCCAGTAGTAGGCCTTTATTGACTAAATTGTAACATGACGACCTATGTGATTTCGGCAGAACTTTTGAACCCTTAGGTTTGAGCTTGTGGGCTGACGTTCGACACACTCGATCGTTGTGAATCCACCTTTCAAATGAGGTCTCTTCCAATCCTCTCGGAGTTCGTGCAGCCGAAACACGAGCTTCGAAGCATTCCGTTTTGCTCCAATAGTAGGCCTTTATTGACTAAATTGTAATATGTCGACCTATGTGATTTCGGTAGAACTTTAGAACCCTTAAGTTTGAGCTAGTAGGCTGACCTTCGACACACTCGATCGTTTTGAATCCACCTTTCAGATGAGGTCTTTTCCAAGCTTCTCGGAGGTCGTGCGGCCGGAACACGAGCATCGAAGCATTCCGTTTCCTTCCAGTAGGAGGCCATTATTGACTAAATTGAAACATGACGACCGATGTGATTTCGGCAGAACTTTTGAACTCTTAAGTTTGAGCTAGTGGGCTGACGTTCGACACACTTGATCGTTGTGAATCCACCTTTCAGATGAGGTCTTTTCCAAGCTTCTCGGAGGTCGTGCGGCCGGAACACGAGCATCGAAGCATTCCGTTTCCTTCCAGTAGGAGGCCATTATTGACTAAATTGTAACATGACGACCTATGTGATTTCGGCAGAACTTTTGAACCCTTAAGTTTGAACTAGTGGGCTGACGTTTGACACACTCGATCGTTGTGAAACCACCTTTCAGATGACGTCTCTTCCAAGCCTCTCAGACTTCGTGCGGCCGAGCGGCGACTGTCAAAGCATTCAGTTTCGTTCCAGTAGTAGGCCTTTATTGACTAAATTGTAACATGACAACCAATGTGATTTCGGCAGAACTTTTGAACCCTTAAGTTTGAGCTCGTGGGCTGACGTTCGTCACACTCGATCGTTTTGAATCCACCTTTCAAATGAGGTCTCTTCCAATCCTCTCGGAGGTCGTGCGGCTGAAACACGAGCGTCGAAGCATTCCGTTTCGCTCCAGTAGTAGGCCTTTATTGACTAAATTGTAACATGACGACCTATGTGATTTCGGCAGAACTTTTGAACCCTTAAGTTTGAGCTTGTGGGCTGACGTTCGACACACTCGATCGTTGTGAATCCACCTTTCAGATGAGGTCTCTTCCAATCCTCTCGGAGTTCGTGCAGCCGAAACATGAGCTTCGAAGCATTCCGTTTCGCTCCAATAGTAGGCCTTTATTGACTAAATTGTAATATGTCGACCTATGTGATTTCGGTAGAACTTTAGAACCCTTAAGTTTGAGCTAGTAGGCTGACCTTCGACACACTCGATCGTTTTGAATCCACCTTTCAGATGAGGTCTTTTCCAAGCTTCTCGGAGGTCGTGCGGCCGGAACACGAGCATCGAAGCATTCCGTTTCCTTCCAGTAGGAGGCCATTATTGACTAAATTGAAACATGACGACCGATGTGATTTCGGCAGAACTTTTGATCCCTTAAGTTTGAGCTAGTGGACTGACGTTCGACACACTTGATCGTTGTGAATCCACCTTTCAGATGAGGTCTCTTCCAAGCCTCTCGGAGGTCGTGCGCCTGAAACACGAGCGTCGAAGCATTCCGTTTCGCTCCAGTAGTAGGCCTTTATTGACTAAATTGAAACATGACGACCTATGTGATTTCGGCAGAACTTTGGAACCCTTAAGTTTGAGCTAGTGGGCTGACGTTCGACACACTCGATCGTTGTGAATCCACCTTTCAGATGAGGTCTCTTCCAATCCTCTCGGAGTTCGTGCAGCCGAAACACGAGCTTCGAAGCATTCCGTTTCGCTCCAATAGTAGGCCTTTATTGACTAAATTGTAACATGACGACCTATGTGATTTTGGCAGAACCTTTGAACCCTTAAGTTTGAGATTGTGGGCTGACATTCGACACACTCGATCGTTCTGAATCCACCTTTCGGATGAGGTCTCTTCCAAGCCTCTCGGAGGTCGTGCGGCCGAAACACAAGCGTCGAAGCATTCCGTTTCGCTCCAGTCGTAGGCCTTTATTGACTAAATTGTAACATGACGACCTATGTGATTTCGGCAGAACTTTTGAACCCTTAAGTTTGAACTAGTGGGCTGACGTTTGACACACTCGATCGTTGTGAATCCATCTTTCAGATGAGGTCTCTTCCAAGCCTCTCGGAGGTCGTGCGGCCGAAACACGATCGTCGAAGCATTCCGTTTCGCTCCAGTAGTAGGCCTATATTGACTAAATTGTAACATGACGACCTTTGTGATTTCGGCAGAACTTTTGAACCCTTAAATTTGAGCTAGTCGGCTGACATTCGAAACACTCGATCGTTGTGAATCCACCTTTCAGATGAGATCTCTTCCAAGCCTCTCGGAGTTCGTGCGGCCGAAGCACGAGCATCGAAGCATTCCGTTTCGCTCCAGTAGTAGGCCTTTATTGTCTAAATTGTAACATGATGACCTATGTGATTTCGGCAGAACTTTTGAACCCTTAAGTTTGAGCTTGTGGGCTGACATTCGACACACTTGATCGTTGTGAATCCACCTTTCAGATGAGGTCTCTTCCAAGCTTCTCGGAGGCCGTGCGGCTGAAACACGAGCGTCGAAGCATTCCGTTTCGCTCCAGTAGTAGGCCTTTATTGACTAAATTGAAACATGACGACCTATGTGATTTCGGCAGAACTTTTGATCCCTTAAGTTTGAGCTAGTGGGCTGACGTTCGACACACTCGATCGTTGTGAATCCACCTTTCAGATGATGTCTCTTCCAATCCTCTCGGAGTTCGTGCAGCCGAAACACGAGCTTCGAAGCATTCCGTTTTGCTCCAATAGTAGGCCTTTATTGACTAAATTGTAACATGTCGACCTATGTGATTTCGGCAGAACTTTCGAACCCTTATGTTTTAGCTAGTAGGCTGACCTTCGACACACTCGATCGTTTTGAATCCACCTTTCAGATGAGGTCTCTTCCAATCCTCTCGGAGTTCGTGCAGCCGAAACACGAGCTTCGAAGTATTCCGTTTCGCTCCAATAGTAGGCCTTTATTGACTAAATTGTAACATGACGACCTATGTGATTTCGGCAGAACATTTGAACCCTTAAGTTTGAGATTGTGGGCTGACATTCGACACACTCGATCCTTGTGAATCCACCTTTCAGATGAGGTCTCTTCCAAGCCTCTCGGAGGTTGTGCGGCCGAAACACAATTGTCGAAGCATTCCGTTTCGCTCCAGTCGTAGGCCTTTATTGACTAAATTGTAACATGACGACCGATATGATTTCGGCAGAACTTTTGAACCCTTAAGTTTGAGATTATGGGCTGACGTTCGACACACTCGATCGTTGTGAATCCACCTTTCAGATGAGGTCTCTTCCAATCCTCTCGGAGTTCGTGCAGCCGAAACACGAGCTTCGAAGCATTCCGTTTCGCTCCAATAGTAGGCCTTTATTGACTAAATTGTAATATGTCGACCTATGTGATTTCGGTAGAACTTTAGAACCCTTAAGTTTGAGCTAGTAGGCTGACCTTCGACACACTCGATCGTTTTGAATCCACCTTTCAGATGAGGTCTTTTCCAAGCTTCTCGGAGGTGGTGCGGCCGGAACACGAGCATCGAAGCATTCCGTTTCCTTCCAGTAGGAGGCCATTATTGACTAAATTGAAACATGACGACCGATGTGATTTCGGCAGAACTTTTGAACTCTTAAGTTTGAGCTAGTGGGCTGACGTTCGACACACTCGATCGTTGTGAATCCACCTTTCAGATGAGGTCTCTTCCAAGCCTCTCGGAGGTCGTGCGGCTGAAACACGAGCGTCGAAGCATTCCGTTTCGCTCAAGTAGTTGGCCTTTATTGACTAAATTGAAACATGACGACCTATGTGATTTCGGCAGAACTTTGGAACCCTTAAGTTTGAGCTAGTGGGCTGACGTTCGACACACTCGATCGTTGTGAATCCACCTTTCAGATGAGGTCTCTTCCAATCCTCTCGGAGTTCGTGCAGTCGAAACACGAGCTTCGAAGCATTCCGTTTCGCTCCAATAGTAGGCCTTTATTGACTAAATTGTAACATGACGATCTATGTGATTTCGGCAGAACCTTTGAACCCTTAAGTTTGAGATTGTGGGCTGACATTCGACACACTCGATCGTTGTGAATCCACCTTTCAGATGAGGTCTCTTCCAAGCCTCTCGGAGGTCGTGCGGCCGAAACACAAGCGTCGAAGCATTCCGTTTCGCTCCAGTCGGAGGCCTTTATTGACTAAATTGTAACATGACGACCGATATGATTTCGGCAGAACCTTTGAACCATTAAGTTTGAGATTGTGGGCTGACATTCGACACACTCGATCCTTGTGAATCCACCTTTCAGATGAGGTCTCTTCCAAGCCTCTCGGAGGTTGTGCGGCCGAAACACAATTGTCGAAGCATTCCGTTTCGCTCCAGTCGTAGGCCTTTATTGACTAAATTGTAACATGACGACCGATATGATTTCGGCAGAACATTTGAACCCTTAAGTTTGAGATTATGGGCTGACGTTCGACACACTCGATCGTTGTGAATCCACCTTTCAGATGAGGTCTCTTCCAATCCTCTCGGAGTTTGTGCAGCCGAAACACGAGCTTCGAAGCATTCCGTTTCGCTCCAATAGTAGGCCTTTATTGACTAAATTGTAATATGTCGACCTATGTGATTTCGGTAGAACTTTAGAACCCTTAAGTTTGAGCTAGTAGGCTGACCTTCGACACACTCGATCGTTTTGAATCCACCTTTCAGATGAGGTCTTTTCCAAGCTTCTCGGAGGTCGTGCGGCCGGAACACGAGCATCGAAGCATTCCGTTTCCTTCCAGTAGGAGGCCATTATTGACTAAATTTAAACATGACGACCGATGTGATTTCGGCAGAACGTTTGAACTCTTAAGTTTGAGCTAGTGGGCTGACGTTCGACACACTCGATCGTTGTGAATCCACCTTTCAGATGAGGTCTCTTCCAAGCCTCTCGGAGGTCGTGCGGCTGAAACACGAGCGTCGAAGCATTCCGTTTCGCTCCAGTAGTAGGCCTTTATTGACTAAATTGAAACATGACGACCTATGTGATTTCGGCAGAACTTTGGAACCCTTAAGTTTGAGCTAGTGGGCTGACGTTCGACACACTCGATCGTTGTGAATCCACCTTTCAGATGAGGTCTCTTCCAATCCTCTCGGAGTTCGTGCAGTCGAAACACGAGCTTCGAAGCATTCCGTTTCGCTCCAATAGTAGGCCTTTATTGACTAAATTGTAACATGACGACCGATATGATTTCGGCAGAACTTTTGAACCCTTAAGTTTGAGATTATGGGCTGACGTTCGACACACTCGATCGTTTTGAATCCAGCTTTCAGATGACGTCTTTTCCAAGCTTCTCGGAGATCGTGCGGCAGAAACACGAGCGTCGAAGCATTCCGTTTAGCTCCAGTAGGAAGCCTTTATTGACTAAATTGTAACATGACGACCTATGTGATTTAGGCAGAACTTTTGAACCTTTAAGTTTGAGCTAGTAGACTGACATTCGACACACTCGATCGTTTTGAATCCACCTTTCAGATGAGGTCTTTTCCAAGGCTCTCGGAGGTCGTGCGCCTGAAACACGAGCGTCGAAGCATTCCGTTTCGCTCCAGTAGTAGGCCTTTATTGACTAAATTGTAACATGACGACCTATGTGATTTATGCAGAACTTTTGAACCCTTAAGTTTGAACTAGTGGGCTGACGTTCGACACACTCCATCTTTGGGAATCCACCTTTCAGATGAGGTCTCTTCCAAACCTCTCGTAGGTCGTGCGGCCGAAACACGAGCGTCGAAGCATTCCGTTTCGCTCCAGTACTAGTCCTTTGACTAAATTGTAACATGACGCTCGATGTGATTTCGGCAGAACCTTTGAACTCTTAAGTTTGAGATTGTGGGCTGACGTTCGACACACTCGATCGTTGTGAATCCACCTTTCAGATGAGGTCTCTTCCAAGCCTCTCGGAGGTCGTGCGGCCGAAACACAAGCGTCGAAGCATTCCGTTTCGCTCCAGTCTTAGGCCTTTATTGACTAAATTGTAACATGACGACCGATATGATTTCGGCAGAGCTTTTGAACCCTGAAGTTTGAGCTAGTGGGCTGACGTTCGACACACTCGATCGTTGTGAATCCACCTTTCAGACGAGGTCTCTTCCAATCCTCTCGGAGTTCGTGCAGCCGAAACCCGAGCTTCGAAGCATTCCGTTTCGCTCCAGTGGTAGGCCTTTATTGACTAAATTGCAACATGTCGACCTATGTGATTTCGGCAGAACTTTAGAACCCTTAAGTTTGAGCTAGTAGGCTGACCTTCGAAACACTCGATCGTTGTGAATCCACCTTTCAGATGAGGTCTCTTCCAATCCTCTCGGAGTTCGTGCAGCCGAAACCCGAGCTTCGAAGCATTCCGTTTCGCTCCAGTGGTAGGCCTTTATTGACTAAATTGTAACATGACGAGCTATGTGATTTATGCAGAACTTTTGAACCCTTAAGTTTGAACTAGTGGGCTGACGTTCGACACACTCCATCTTTGGGAATCCACCTTTCAGATGAGGTCTCTTCAAAACCTCTCGTAGGTCGTGCGGCCGAAACACGAGCGTCGAAGCATTCCGTTTCGCTCCAGTACTAGTCCTTTGACTAAATTGTAACATGACGCCCGATGTGATTTCGGCAGAACTTTTGAACTCTTAAGTTTGAGATTTTGGGCTGACGTTCGACACACTCGATCGTTGTGAATCCACCTTTCAGATGAGGTCTCTTCCAAGCCTCTCGGAGGTCGTGCGGCTGAAACACGAGCGTTGAAGCATTCCGTTTCGCTCCAGTAGTAGGCCTTTATTGACTAAATTGAAACATGACGACCTATGTGATTTCGGCAGAACTTTGGAACCCTTAAGTTTGAGCTAGTGGGCTGACGTTCGACACACTCGATCGTTGTGAATCTACCTTTCAGATGAGGTCTCTTCCAATCCTCTCGGAGGTCGTGCAGCCGAAACACGAGCTTCGAAGCATTCCGTTTCGCTCCAATAGTAGGCCTTTATTGACTAAATTGTAACATGACGACCTTTTTGATTTCGGCAGAACCTTTGAACCCTTAAGTTTGAGCTAGTGGGCTGACGTTCGACACACTCGATCGTTGTGAATCCACCTTTCAGACGAGGTCTCTTCCAATCCTCTCGGAGTTCGTGCAGCCGAAACCCGAGCTTCGAAGCATTCCGTTTCGCTCCAGTGGTAGGCCTTTATTGACTAAATTGCAACATGTCGACCTATGTGATTTCGGCAGAACTTTAGAACCCTTAAGTTTGAGCTAGTAGGCTGACCTTCGAAACACTCGATCGTTGTGAATCCACCTTTCAGATGAGGTCTCTTCCAATCCTCTCGGAGTTCGTGCAGCCGAAACCCGAGCTTCGAAGCATTCCGTTTCGCTCCAGTGGTAGGCCTTTATTGACTAAATTGCAACATGTCGACCTATGTGATTTCGGCAGAACTTTAGAACCCTTAAGTTTGAGCTAGTAGGCTGACCTTCGAAACACTCGATCGTTTTGAATCCACCTTTCAGATGACGTCTTTTTCAAGCTTCTCGGAGATCGTGCGGCAGAAACACGAGCGTCGAAGCATTCCGTTTAGCTCCAGTAGGAAGCCTTTATTGACTAAATTGTAACATGACGACCTATGTGATTTAGGCAGAACTTTTGAACCTTTAAGTTTGAGCTAGTAGACTGACATTCGACACACTCGATCGTTTTGAATCCACCTTTCAGATGAGGTCTCTTCCAAGCCTCTCGGAGGTTGTGCGGCTGAAACACGAGCGTCGAAGCATTCCGTTTCGCTCCAGTAGTAGGCCTTTATTGACTAAATTAATACATGACGACCTATGTGATTTTGGCAGAACTTTTGATCCCTTAAGTTTGAGCTAGTGGGCTGACGTTCGACACACTCGATCGTTTTGAATCCACCTTTCAGATGAGGTCTCTTGCAATCCTCTCGGAGTTCGTGCGGCCGAGTGGCGACTGTCAAAGCATTCAGTTTCGCTCCAGTAGTAGGCCTTTATTGACTAAATTGAAACATGACGACCTATGTGATTTCGGCAGAACTTTGGAACCCTTAAGTTTGAGCTAGTGGGCTGACGTTCGACACACTCGATCGTTGTGAATCTACCTTTTAGATGAGGTCTCTTCCAATCCTCTCGGAGGTCGTGCAGCCGAAACACGAGCTTCGAAGCATTCCGTTTCGCTCCAATAGTAGGCCTTTATTGACTAAATTGTAACATGACAACCTTTTTGATTTCGGCAGAACCTTTGAACCCTTAAGTTTGAGATTGTGGGCTGACATTCGACACACTCGATCGTTGTGAATCCCCCTTTCAGATGAGGTCTCTTCCAAGCCTCTCGGAGGTCTTGCGGTCGAAACACAAGCGTCGAAGCATTCCGTTTCGCTCCAGTCGTAGGCCTTAATTGACTAAATTGTAACATGACGACCGATATGATTTCGGCAGAACTTTTGAACCCTTAAGTTTGAGATTGTGGGCTGACGTTCGACACACTCGATCGTTGGGAATCCACCTTTCAGATGAGTTCTCTTCCATGCCTCTCGGAGGTCGTGCGGACGAAACACAAGCGCCGAAGCATTCCGTTTCGCTCCAGTCTTAGGCCTTTATTGACTAAATTGTAACATGACGACCGATATGATTTCGGCAGAGCTTTTGAACCCTTAAGTTTGAGCTAGTGGGCTGACGTTCGACACACTTGATCGTTGTGAATCCACCTTTCAGATGAGGTCTCTTCCAATCCTCTCGGAGTTCGTGCAGCCGAAACCCGAGCTTCGAAGCATTCCGTTTCGCTCCAATGGTAGGCCTTTATTGACTAAATTGTAACATGTCGACCTATGTGATTTCGGCAGAACTTTAGAACGCTTAAGTTTGAGCTCGTAGGCTGACCTTCGAAACACTCGATCGTTTTGAATCCACCTTTCAGATGACGTCTTTTCCAAGCTTCTCGGAGATCGTGCGGCCGAAACACGAGCGTCGAACCATTCCGTTTAGCTCCAGTAGAAGCCTTTATTGACTAAATTGTAACATGACGACATATGTGATTTAGGCAGAACTTTTGAACCTTTAAGTTTGAGCTAGTAGACTGACATTTGACACACTCGATCGTTTTGAATCCACCTTTCAGATGAGGTCTCTTCCAAGCCTCTCGGAGGTCGTGCGGCTGAAACACGAGCGTCGAAGCATTCCGTTTCGCTCCAGTAGTAGGCCTTTATTGACTAAATTGAAAGATGACGACCTATGTGATTTCGGCAGAACTTTTGATCCCTTAAGTTTGAGCTAGTGGGCTGACCTTCGACACACTCGATCGTTGTGAATCCACCTTTCAGATGATGTCTCTTCCAATCCTCTCGGAGTTCGTGCAGCCGAAACACGAGCTTCGAAGCATTCCGTTTCGCTCCAGTAGTTGGCCTTTATTGACTAAATTGTAACATGACGACCTATGTGATTTATGCAGAACTTTTGAACCCTTAAGTTTGAGATTGTGGGCTGACATTCGACACACTCGATCGTTGTGAATCCCCCTTTCAGATGAGGTCTCTTCCAAGCCTCTCGGAGGTCTTGCGGTCGAAACACAAGCGTCGAAGCATTCCGTTTCGCTCCAGTCGTAGGCCTTTATTGACTAAATTGTAACATGACGACCGATATGATTTCGGCAGAACTTTTGAACCCTTAAGTTTGAGATTGTGGGCTGACGTTCGACACACTCGATCGTTGGGAATCCACCTTTCAGATGAGTTCTCTTCCATGCCTCTCGGAGGTCGTGCGGACGAAACACAAGCGCCGAAGCATTCCGTTTCGCTCCAGTCTTAGGCCATTATTAACTAAATTGTAACATGACGACCTTTGTGATTTCGGCAGAGCTTTTGAACCCTTAAGTTTGAGCTAGTGGGCTGACGTTCGACACACTTGATCGTTGTGAATGCACCTTTCAGATGAGGTCTCTTCCAATCCTCTCGGAGTTCGTGCAGCCGAAACCCGAGCTTCGAAGCATTCCGTTTCGCTCCAAAGGTAGGCCTTTATTGACTAAATTGTAACATGACGACATATGTGATTTAGGCAGAACTTTTGAACCTTTAAGTTTGAGCTAGTAGACTGACATTTGACACACTCGATCGTTTTGAATCCACCTTTCAGATGAGGTCTCTTCCAAGCCTCTCGGAGGTCGTGCGGCTGAAACACGAGCGTCGAAGCATTCCGTTTCGCTCCAGTAGTAGGCCTTTATTGACTAAATTGAAAGATGACGACCTATGTGATTTCGGCAGAACTTTTGATCCCTTAAGTTTGAGCTAGTGGGCTGACCTTCGACACACTCGATCGTTGTGAATCCACCTTTCAGATGATGTCTCTTCCAATCCTCTCGGAGTTCGTGCAGCCGAAACACGAGCTTCGAAGCATTCCGTTTCGCTCCAGTAGGTGGCCTTTATTGACTAAATTGTAACATGACGAACTATGTGATTTATGCAGAACTTTTGAACCCTTAAGTTTGAACTAGTGGGCTGACGTTCGACACACTCGATCGTTGGGAATCCACCTTTCAGATGAGGTCTCTTCCAAACCTCTCGTAGGTCGTGCGGCCGAAACACGAGCGTCGAAGCATTCCGTTTCGCTCCAGGACTAGTCCTTTGACTAAATTGTAACATGACGACCTATGTGATTTCGGCAGAACTTTTGAACCCTTAAGTTTGAGCTTGTGGGCTGACGTTCGACACACTCGATCGTTGTGAATCCACCTTTCAGATGAGGTCTCTTCCAAGCCTCTCGGAGGTCGTGCGGCTGAAACACGAGCGTCGAAGCATTCCGTTTCGCTCCAGTAGTAGGCCTTTATTGACTAAATTGAAACATGACGACCTATGTGATTTCGGCAGAACTTTGGAACCCTTAAGTTTGAGCTAGTGGGCTGACGTTCGACACACTCGATCGTTGTGAATCCACCTTTCAGATGAGGTCTCTTCCAATCCTCTCGGAGTTCGTGCAGTCGAAACACGAGCTTCGAAGCATTCCGTTTCGCTCCAATAGTAGGCCTTTATTGACTAAATTGTAACATGACGACCGATATGATTTCGGCAGAACTTTTGAACCCTTAAGTTTGAGATTATGGGCTGACGTTCGACACACTCGATCGTTTTGAATCCAGCTTTCAGATGACGTCTTTTCCAAGCTTCTCGGAGATCGTGCGGCAGAAACACGAGCGTCGAAGCATTCCGTTTAGCTCCAGTAGGAAGCCTTTATTGACTAAATTGTAACATGACGACCGATGTGATTTCGGCAGAACTTTTGAACCTCTTAAGTTTGAGATTGTGGGCTGACAGTTCGACACACTCGATCGTTGTGAATCCACCTTTCAGATGAGGTCTCTTCCAAGGCCTCTCGGAGGTCGTGCGCCTGAAACACGAGCGTCGAAGCATTCCGTTTCGCTCCAGTAGTAGGCCTTTATTGACTAAATTGTAACATGACGACCTATGTGATTTCTGCAGAACTTTTGAACCCTTAAGTTTGAAGCTAGTGGGCTGACGTTCGACACACTCGATCGTTGTGAATCCACCTTTCAGATGAGGTCTCTTCCAATCCTCTCGGAGTTCGTGCAGCCGAAACACGAGCTTCGAAGCATTCCGTTTCGCTCCAGTAGTAGGCCTTTATTGACTAAATTGTAACATGACGACCTATGTGATTTCGGCAGAACTTTGAACCCTTAAGTTTGAGCTAGTGGGCTGACCGTTCGACACACTCGATCGTTGTGAATCCACCTTTCAGATGAGGTCTCTTCCAATCCTCTCGGAGTTCGTGCAGCCGAAACACAGAGCTTCGAAGCATTCCGTTTCTCTCCAGTGGTAGGCCTTTATTGACTAAATTGCAACATGTCGACCTATGTGATTTCGGCAGAACTTTTAGAACCCTTAAGTTTGAGCTAGTAGGCTGACCTTCGAAACACTCGATCGTTTTGAATCCACCTTTCAGATGAGGTCTCTTCCAATCCTCTCGGAGTTCGTGCAGTCGAAACACGAGCTTCGAAGCATTCCGTTTCGCTCCAATAGTAGGCCTTTATTGACTAAATTGTAACATGACGATCTATGTGATTTCGGCAGAACCTTTGAACCCTTAAGTTTGAGATTGTGGGCTGACATTCGACACACTCGATCGTTGTGAATCCACCTTTCAGATGAGGTCTCTTCCAAGCCTCTCGGAGGTCGTGCAGCCGAAACACAACCGTCGAAGCATTCCGTTTCGCTCCAGTCTTAGGCCTTTATTGACTAAATTGTAACATGACGACCGATATGATTTCGGCAGAGCTTTTGAACCCTGAAGTTTGAGCTAGTGGGCTGACGTTCGACACACTCGATCGTTGTGAATCCACCTTTCAGATGAGGTCTCTTCCAATCCTCTCGGAGTTCGTGCAGCCGAAACCCGAGCTTCGAAGCATTCCGTTTCGCTCCAGTGGTAGGCCTTTATTGACTAAATTGCAACATGTCGACCTATGTGATTTCGGCAGAACTTTAGAACCCTTAAGTTTGAGCTAGTAGGCTGACCTTCGAAACACTCGATCGTTTTGAATCCAGCTTTCAGATGACGTCTTTTCCAAGCTTCTCGGAGATCGTGCGGCAGAAACACGAGCGTCGAAGCATTCCGTTTAGCTCCAGTAGGAAGCCTTTATTGACTAAATTGTAACATGACGACCTATGTGATTTAGGCAGAACTTTTGAACCTTTAAGTTTGAGCTAGTAGGACTGACGTTCGACACACTCCATCTTTGGGAATCCACCTTTCAGATGAGGTCTCTTCCAAACCTCTCGTAGGTCGTGCGGCCGAAACACGAGCGTCGAAGCATTCCGTTTCGCTCCAGTCCTAGGCCTTTTGACTAAATTGTAACATGACGCCCGATGTGATTTCGGCAGAACCTTTGAACTCTTAAGTTTGAGATTGTGGGCTGACGTTCGACACACTCGATCGTTGTGAATCCACCTTTCAGATGAGGTCTCTTCCAAGCCTCTCGGAGGTCGTGCGGCCGAAACACAAGCGTCGAAGCATTCCGTTTCGCTCCAGTCTTAGGCCTTTATTGACTAAATTGTAACATGACGACCGATATGATTTCGGCAGAGCTTTTGAACCCTGAAGTTTGAGCTAGTGGGCTGACGTTCGACACACTCGATCGTTGTGAATCCACCTTTCAGACGAGGTCTCTTCCAATCCTCTCGGAGTTCGTGCAGCCGAAACCCGAGCTTCGAAGCATTCCGTTTCGCTCCAGTGGTAGGCCTTTATTGACTAAATTGCAACATGTCGACCTATGTGATTTCGGCAGAACTTTAGAACCCTTAAGTTTGAGCTAGTAGGCTGACCTTCGAAACACTCGATCGTTGTGAATCCACCTTTCAGATGAGGTCTCTTCCAATCCTCTCGGAGTTCGTGCAGCCGAAACCCGAGCTTCGAAGCATTCCGTTTCTCTCCAGTGGTAGGCCTTTATTGACTAAATTGCAACATGTCGACCTATGTGATTTCGGCAGAACTTTAGAACCCTTAAGTTTGAGCTAGTAGGCTGACCTTCGAAACACTCGATCGTTTTGAATCCACCTTTCAGATGACGTCTTTTCCAAGCTTCTCGGAGATCGTGCGGCAGAAACACGAGCGTCGAAGCATTCCGTTTAGCTCCAGTAGGAAGCCTTTATTGACTAAATTGTAACATGACGACCTATGTGATTTAGGCAGAACTTTTGAACCTTTAAGTTTGAGCTAGTAGACTGACATTCGACACACTCGATCGTTTTGAATCCACCTTTCAGATGAGGTCTCTTCCAAGCCTCTCGGAGTTCGTGCAGCCGAAACACGAGCTTCGAAGCATTCCGTTTCGCTCCAGTAGTTGGCCTTTATTGACTAAATTGTAACATGACGAGCTATGTGATTTATGCAGAACTTTTGAACCCTTAAGTTTGAACTAGTGGGCTGACGTTCGACACACTCCATCTTTGGGAATCCACCTTTCAGATGAGGTCTCTTCAAAACCTCTCGTAGGTCGTGCGGCCGAAACACGAGCGTCGAAGCATTCCGTTTCGCTCCAGTACTAGTCCTTTGACTAAATTGTAACATGACGCCCGATGTGATTTCGGCAGAACTTTTGAACTCTTAAGTTTGAGATTGTGGGCTGACGTTCGACACACTCGATCGTTGTGAATCCACCTTTCAGATGAGGTCTCTTCCAAGCCTCTCGGAGGTCGTGCGGCTGAAACACGAGCGTTGAAGCATTCCGTTTCGCTCCAGTAGTAGGCCTTTATTGACTAAATTGAAACATGACGACCTATGTGATTTCGGCAGAACTTTGGAACCCTTAAGTTTGAGCTAGTGGGCTGACGTTCGACACACTCGATCGTTGTGAATCTACCTTTCAGATGAGGTCTCTTCCAATCCTCTCGGAGGTCGTGCAGCCGAAACACGAGCTTCGAAGCATTCCGTTTCGCTCCAATAGTAGGCCTTTATTGACTAAATTGTAACATGACGACCTTTTTGATTTCGGCAGAACCTTTGAACCCTTAAGTTTGAGATTGTGGGCTGACATTCGACACACTCGATCGTTGTGAATCCCCCTTTCAGATGAGGTCTCTTCCAAGCCTCTCGGAGGTCGTGCGGCCGAAACACAAGCGTCGAAGCATTCCGTTTCGCTCCAGTCTTAGGCCTTTATTGACTAAATTGTAACATGACGACCGATATGATTTCGGCAGAGCTTTTGAACCCTGAAGTTTGAGCTAGTGGGCTGACGTTCGACACACTCGATCGTTGTGAATCCACCTTTCAGACGAGGTCTCTTCCAATCCTCTCGGAGTTCGTGCAGCCGAAACCCGAGCTTCGAAGCATTCCGTTTCGCTCCAGTGGTAGGCCTTAATTGACTAAATTGCAACATGTCGACCTATGTGATTTCGGCAGAACTTTAGAACCCTTAAGTTTGAGCTAGTAGGCTGACCTTCGAAACACTCGATCGTTGTGAATCCACCTTTCAGATGAGGTCTCTTCCAATCCTCTCGGAGTTCGTGCAGCCGAAACCCGAGCTTCGAAGCATTCCGTTTCGCTCCAGTGGTAGGCCTTTATTGACTAAATTGCAACATGTCGACCTATGTGATTTCGGCAGAACTTTAGAACCCTTAAGTTTGAGCTAGTAGGCTGACCTTCGAAACACTCGATCGTTTTGAATCCACCTTTCAGATGACGTCTTTTCCAAGCTTCTCGGAGATCGTGCGGCAGAAACACGAGCGTCGAAGCATTCCGTTTAGCTCCAGTAGGAAGCCTTTATTGACTAAATTGTAACATGACGACCTATGTGATTTAGGCAGAACTTTTTAACCTTTAAGTTTGAGCTAGTAGACTGACATTCGACACACTCGATCGTTTTGAATCCACCTTTCAGATGAGGTCTCTTCCAAGCCTCTCGGAGGTTGTGCGGCTGAAACACGAGCGTCGAAGCATTCCGTTTCGCTCCAGTAGTAGGCCTTTATTGACTAAATTAATACATGACGACCTATGTGATTTTGGCAGAACTTTTGATCCCTTAAGTTTGAGCTAGTGGGCTGACGTTCGACACACTCGATCGTTGTGAATCCACCTTTCAGATGATGTCTCTTCCAAACCTCTCGGAGTTCGTGCAGCCGAAACACGAGCTTCGAAGTATTCCGTTTCGCTCCAGTAGTTGGCCTTTATTGACTAAATTGTAACATGACGAGCTATGTGATTTATGCAGAACTTTTGAACCCTTAAGTTTGAACTAGTGGGCTGACGTTCGACACACTCCATCTTTGGGAATCCACCTTTCAGATGAGGTCTCTTCAAAACCTCTCGTAGGTCGTGCGGCCGAAACACGAGCGTCGAAGCATTCCGTTTCGCTCCAGTACTAGTCCTTTGACTAAATTGTAACATGACGCCCGATGTGATTTCGGCAGAACTTTTGAACTCTTAAGTTTGAGATTGTGGGCTGACGTTCGACACACTCGATCGTTGTGAATCCACCTTTCAGATGAGGTCTCTTCCAAGCCTCTCGGAGGTCGTGCGGCTGAAACACGAGCGTCGAAGCATTCCGTTTCGCTCCAGTAGTAGGCCTTTATTGACTAAATTGTAACATGACAACCTTTTTGATTTCGGCAGAACCTTTGAACCCTTAAGTTTGAGATTGTGGGCTGACATTCGACACACTCGATCGTTGTGAATCCCCCTTTCAGATGAGGTCTCTTCCAAGCCTCTCGGAGGTCTTGCGGTCGAAACACAAGCGTCGAAGCATTCCGTTTCGCTCCAGTCGTAGGCCTTTATTGACTAAATTGTAACATGACGACCGATATGATTTCGGCAGAACTTTTGAACCCTTAAGTTTGAGATTGTGGGCTGACGTTCGACACACTCGATCGTTGGGAATCCACCTTTCAGATGAGTTCTCTTCCATGCCTCTCGGAGGTCGTGCGGACGAAACACAAGCGCCGAAGCATTCCGTTTCGCTCCAGTCTTAGGCCTTTATTGACTAAATTGTAACATGACGACCGATATGATTTCGGCAGAGCTTTTGAACCCTTAAGTTTGAGCTAGTGGGCTGACGTTCGACACACTTGATCGTTGTGAATCCACCTTTCAGATGAGGTCTCTTCCAATCCTCTCGGAGTTCGTGCAGCCGAAATCCGAGCTTCGAAGCATTCCGTTTCGCTCCAATGGTAGGCCTTTATTGACTAAATTGTAACATGTCGACCTATGTGATTTCGGCAGAACTTTAGAACGCTTAAGTTTGAGCTCGTAGGCTGACCTTCGAAACACTCGATCGTTTTGAATCCACCTTTCAGATGACGTCTTTTCCAAGCTTCTCGGAGATCGTGCGGCCGAAACACGAGCGTCGAACCATTCCGTTTAGCTCCAGTAGAAGCCTTTATTGACTAAATTGTAACATGACGACATATGTGATTTAGGCAGAACTTTTGAACCTTTAAGTTTGAGCTAGTAGACTGACATTTGACACACTCGATCGTTTTGAATCCACCTTTCAGATGAGGTCTCTTCCAAGCCTCTCGGAGGTCGTGCGGCTGAAACACGAGCGTCGAAGCATTCCGTTTCGCTCCAGTAGTAGGCCTTTATTGACTAAATTGAAAGATGACGACCTATGTGATTTCGGCAGAACTTTTGATCCCTTAAGTTTGAGCTAGTGGGCTGACCTTCGACACACTCGATCGTTGTGAATCCACCTTTCAGATGATGTCTCTTCCAATCCTCTCGGAGTTCGTGCAGCCGAAACACGAGCTTCGAAGCATTCCGTTTCGCTCCAGTAGTTGGCCTTTATTGACTAAATTGTAACATGACGACCTATGTGATTTATGCAGAACTTTTGAACCCTTAAGTTTGAGATTGTGGGCTGACATTCGACACACTCGATCGTTGTGAATCCCCCTTTCAGATGAGGTCTCTTCCAAGCCTCTCGGAGGTCTTGCGGTCGAAACACAAGCGTCGAAGCATTCCGTTTCGCTCCAGTCGTAGGCCTTTATTGACTAAATTGTAACATGACGACCGATATGATTTCGGAAGAACTTTTGAACCCTTAAGTTTGAGATTGTGGGCTGACGTTCGACACACTCGATCGTTGGGAATCCACCTTTCAGATGAGTTCTCTTCCATGCCTCTCGGAGGTCGTGCGGACGAAACACAAGCGCCGAAGCATTCCGTTTCGCTCCAGTCTTAGGCCATTATTAACTAAATTGTAACATGACGACCGATATGATTTCGGCAGAGCTTTTGAACCCTTAAGTTTGAGCTAGTGGGCTGACGTTCGACACACTTGATCGTTGTGAATGCACCTTTCAGATGAGGTCTCTTCCAATCCTCTCGGAGTTCGTGCAGCCGAAACCCGAGCTTCGAAGCATTCCGTTTCGCTCCAAAGGTAGGCCTTTATTGACTAAATTGTAACATGTCGACCTATGTGATTTCGGCAGAACTTTAGAACGCTTAAGTTTGAGCTCGTAGGCTGACCTTCGAAACACTCGATCGTTTTGAATCCACCTTTCAGATGACGTCTTTTCCAAGCTTCTCGGAGATCGTGCGGCCGAAACACGAGCGTCGAACCATTCCGTTTAGCTCCAGTAGTAAGCCTTTATTGACTAAATTGTAACATGACGACATATGTGATTTAGGCAGAACTTTTGAACCTTTAAGTTTGAGCTAGTAGACTGACATTTGACACACTCGATCGTTTTGAATCCACCTTTCAGATGAGGTCTCTTCCAAGCCTCTCGGAGGTCGTGCGGCTGAAACACGAGCGTCGAAGCATTCCGTTTCGCTCCAGTAGTAGGCCTTTATTGACTAAATTGAAAGATGACGACCTATGTGATTTCGGCAGAACTTTTGATCCCTTAAGTTTGAGCTAGTGGGCTGACCTTCGACACACTCGATCGTTGTGAATCCACCTTTCAGATGATGTCTCTTCCAATCCTCTCGGAGTTCGTGCAGCCGAAACACGAGCTTCGAAGCATTCCGTTTCGCTCCAGTAGGTGGCCTTTATTGACTAAATTGTAACATGACGAACTATGTGATTTATGCAGAACTTTTGAACCCTTAAGTTTGAACTAGTGGGCTGACGTTCGACACACTCGATCGTTGGGAATCCACCTTTCAGATGAGGTCTCTTCCAAACCTCTCGTAGGTCGTGCGGCCGAAACACGAGCGTCGAAGCATTCCGTTTCGCTCCAGGACTAGTCCTTTGACTAAATTGTAACATGACGACCTATGTGATTTCGGCAGAACTTTTGAACCCTTAAGTTTGAGCTTGTGGGCTGACGTTCGACACACTCGATCGTTGTGAATCCACCTTTCAGATGAGGTCTCTTCCAAGCCTCTCGGAGGTCGTGCGGCTGAAACACGAGCATCGAAGCATTCCGTTTCGCTCCAGTAGTAGGCCTTTATTGACTAAATTGAAACATGACGACTTTTGTGATTTCGGCAGAACTTTGGAACCCTTAAGTTTGAGCTAGTGGGCTGACGTTCGACACACTCGATCGTTGTGAATCCACCTTTCATATGAGGTCTCTTCCAATCCTCTCGGAGTTCGTGCGGCCGAAACATGAGCTTCGAAGCATTCCGTTTCGCTCCAATAGTAGGCCTTTATTAACTAAATTGTAACATGACGCCCTGTGTGATTTCGGCAGAACCTTTGAACCCTTAAGTTTGAGATTGTGGGCTGACATTCGACACACTCGATCGTTGTGAATCCACCTTTCAGATGAGGTCTCTTCCAAGCCTCTCGGAGGTCGTGCGGCCAAAACACAAGCGTCGAAGCATTCCGTTTCGCTCCAGTCGTAGGCCTTTATTGACTAAATTGTAACATGACGTCCGATATGATTTCGGCAGAACTTTTGAACCCTTAAGTTTGAGATTGTGGGCTGACGTTCGACACACTCGATCGTTGGGAATCCACCTTTCAGATGAGGTCTCTTCCAAGCCTCTCGTAGGTCGTGCGACCGAAACACGAGCGTCGAAGCATTCCGTTTCGCTCCTGTACTAGTCCTTTATTGACTAAATTGTAACATGACGACCTATGTGATTTCGGCAGAACTTTTGAACCCTTAAGTTTGAGCTTTTGGGCTGACCTTCGACACACTCGATCGTTGTGAATCCACCTTTCAGATGATGTCTCTTCCAATCATCTCGGAGTTCGTGCAGCCGAAACACGAGCTTCGAAGCATTCCGTTTCGCTCCAGTAGTTGGCCTTTATTGACTAAATTGTAACATGACGACCTATGTGATTTATGCAGAACTTTTGAACCCTTAAGTTTGAACTAGTGGGCTGACGTTCGACACACTCGATCGTTGGGAATCCACCTTTCAGATGAATTCTCTTCCATGCCTCTCGGAGGTCGTGCGGACGAAACACAAGCGCCGAAGCATTCCGTTTCGCTCCAGTCTTAGGCCTTTATTGACTAAATTGTAACATGACGACCGATATGATTACGGCAGAGCTTTTGAACCCTTAAGTTTGAGCTAGTGGGCTGACGTTCGACACACTTGATCGTTGTGAATCCACCTTTCAGATGAGGTCTCTTCCAATTCTCTCGGAGTTCGTGCAGCCGAAACCCGAGCTTCGAAGCATTCCGTTTCGCTCCAATGGTAGGCCTTTATTGACTAAATTGTAACATGTCGACCTATGTGATTTCGGCAGAACTTTAGAACGCTTAAGTTTGAGCTCGTAGGCTGACCTTCGAAACACGCGATCGTTTTGAATCCACCTTTCAGATGACGTCTTTTCCAAGCTTCTCGGAGATCGTGCGGCCGAAACACGAGCGTCGAACCATTCCGTTTAGCTCCAGTAGTAAGCCTTTATTGACTAAATTGTAACATGACGACATATGTGATTTAGGCAGAACTTTTGAACCTTTAAGTTTGAGCTAGTAGACTGACATTTGACACACTCGATCGTTTTGAATCCACCTTTCAGATGAGGTCTCTTCCAAGCCTCTCGGAGGTCGTGCGGCTGAAACACGAGCGTCGAAGCATTCCGTTTCGCTCCAGTAGTAGGCCTTTATTGACTAAATTGAAAGATGACGACATATGTGATTTCGGCAGAACTTTTGATCCCTTAAGTTTGAGCTAGTGGGCTGACCTTCGACACACTCGATCGTTGTGAATCCACCTTTCAGATGATGTCTCTTCCAATCCTCTAGGAGTTCGTGCAGCCGAAACACGAGCTTCGAAGCATTCCGTTTCGCTCCAGTAGTTGGCCTTTATTGACTAAATTGTAACATGACGACCTATGTGATTTATGCAGAACTTTTGAACCCTTAAGTTTGAGATTGTGGGCTGACATTCGACACACTCGATCGTTGTGAATCCCCCTTTCAGATGAGGTCTCTTCCAAGCCTCTCGGAGGTCTTGCGGTCGAAACACAAGCGTCGAAGCATTCCGTTTCGCTCCAGTCGTAGGCCTTTATTGACTAAATTGTAACATGACGACCGATATGATTTCGGAAGAACTTTTGAACCCTTAAGTTTGAGATTGTGGGCTGACGTTCGACACACTCGATCGTTGGGAATCCACCTTTCAGATGAGTTCTCTTCCATGCCTCTCGGAGGTCGTGCGGACGAAACACAAGCGCCGAAGCATTCCGTTTCGCTCCAGTCTTAGGCCATTATTAACTAAATTGTAACATGACGACCGATATGATTTCGGCAGAGCTTTTGAACCCTTAAGTTTGAGCTAGTGGGCTGACGTTCGACACACTTGATCGTTGTGAATGCACCTTTCAGATGAGGTCTCTTCCAATCCTCTCGGAGTTCGTGCAGCCGAAACCCGAGCTTCGAAGCATTCCGTTTCGCTCCAAAGGTAGGCCTTTATTGACTAAATTGTAACATGTCGACCTATGTGATTTCGGCAGAACTTTAGAACGCTTAAGTTTGAGCTCGTAGGCTGACCTTCGAAACACTCGATCGTTTTGAATCCACCTTTCAGATGACGTCTTTTCCAAGCTTCTCGGAGATCGTGCGGCCGAAACACGAGCGTCGAACCATTCCGTTTAGCTCCAGTAGTAAGCCTTTATTGACTAAATTGTAACATGACGACATATGTGATTTAGGCAGAACTTTTGAACCTTTAAGTTTGAGCTAGTAGACTGACATTTGACACACTCGATCGTTTTGAATCCACCTTTCAGATGAGGTCTCTTCCAAGCCTCTCGGAGGTCGTGCGGCTGAAACACGAGCGTCGAAGCATTCCGTTTCGCTCCAGTAGTAGGCCTTTATTGACTAAATTGAAAGATGACGACCTATGTGATTTCGGCAGAACTTTTGATCCCTTAAGTTTGAGCTAGTGGGCTGACCTTCGACACACTCGATCGTTGTGAATCCACCTTTCAGATGATGTCTCTTCCAATCCTCTCGGAGTTCGTGCAGCCGAAACACGAGCTTCGAAGCATTCCGTTTCGCTCCAGTAGGTGGCCTTTATTGACTAAATTGTAACATGACGAACTATGTGATTTATGCAGAACTTTTGAACCCTTAAGTTTGAACTAGTGGGCTGACGTTCGACACACTCGATCGTTGGGAATCCACCTTTCAGATGAGGTCTCTTCCAAACCTCTCGTAGGTCGTGCGGCCGAAACACGAGCGTCGAAGCATTCCGTTTCGCTCCAGGACTAGTCCTTTGACTAAATTGTAACATGACGACCTATGTGATTTCGGCAGAACTTTTGAACCCTTAAGTTTGAGCTTGTGGGCTGACGTTCGACACACTCGATCGTTGTGAATCCACCTTTCAGATGAGGTCTCTTCCAAGCCTCTCGGAGGTCGTGCGGCTGAAACACGAGCATCGAAGCATTCCGTTTCGCTCCAGTAGTAGGCCTTTATTGACTAAATTGAAACATGACGACTTTTGTGATTTCGGCAGAACTTTGGAACCCTTAAGTTTGAGCTAGTGGGCTGACGTTCGACACACTCGATCGTTGTGAATCCACCTTTCATATGAGGTCTCTTCCAATCCTCTCGGAGTTCGTGCGGCCGAAACATGAGCTTCGAAGCATTCCGTTTCGCTCCAATAGTAGGCCTTTATTAACTAAATTGTAACATGACGCCCTGTGTGATTTCGGCAGAACCTTTGAACCCTTAAGTTTGAGATTGTGGGCTGACATTCGACACACTCGATCGTTGTGAATCCACCTTTCAGATGAGGTCTCTTCCAAGCCTCTCGGAGGTCGTGCGGCCAAAACACAAGCGTCGAAGCATTCCGTTTCGCTCCAGTCGTAGGCCTTTATTGACTAAATTGTAACATGACGTCCGATATGATTTCGGCAGAACTTTTGAACCCTTAAGTTTGAGATTGTGGGCTGACGTTCGACACACTCGATCGTTGGGAATCCACCTTTCAGATGAGGTCTCTTCCAAGCCTCTCGTAGGTCGTGCGACCGAAACACGAGCGTCGAAGCATTCCGTTTCGCTCCTGTACTAGTCCTTTATTGACTAAATTGTAACATGACGACCTATGTGATTTCGGCAGAACTTTTGAACCCTTAAGTTTGAGCTTTTGGGCTGACCTTCGACACACTCGATCGTTGTGAATCCACCTTTCAGATGATGTCTCTTCCAATCATCTCGGAGTTCGTGCAGCCGAAACACGAGCTTCGAAGCATTCCGTTTCGCTCCAGTAGTTGGCCTTTATTGACTAAATTGTAACATGACGACCTATGTGATTTATGCAGAACTTTTGAACCCTTAAGTTTGAACTAGTGGGCTGACGTTCGACACACTCGATCGTTGGGAATCCACCTTTCAGATGAATTCTCTTCCATGCCTCTCGGAGGTCGTGCGGACGAAACACAAGCGCCGAAGCATTCCGTTTCGCTCCAGTCTTAGGCCTTTATTGACTAAATTGTAACATGACGACCGATATGATTACGGCAGAGCTTTTGAACCCTTAAGTTTGAGCTAGTGGGCTGACGTTCGACACACTTGATCGTTGTGAATCCACCTTTCAGATGAGGTCTCTTCCAATTCTCTCGGAGTTCGTGCAGCCGAAACCCGAGCTTCGAAGCATTCCGTTTCGCTCCAATGGTAGGCCTTTATTGACTAAATTGTAACATGTCGACCTATGTGATTTCGGCAGAACTTTAGAACGCTTAAGTTTGAGCTCGTAGGCTGACCTTCGAAACACGCGATCGTTTTGAATCCACCTTTCAGATGACGTCTTTTCCAAGCTTCTCGGAGATCGTGCGGCCGAAACACGAGCGTCGAACCATTCCGTTTAGCTCCAGTAGTAAGCCTTTATTGACTAAATTGTAACATGACGACATATGTGATTTAGGCAGAACTTTTGAACCTTTAAGTTTGAGCTAGTAGACTGACATTTGACACACTCGATCGTTTTGAATCCACCTTTCAGATGAGGTCTCTTCCAAGCCTCTCGGAGGTCGTGCGGCTGAAACACGAGCGTCGAAGCATTCCGTTTCGCTCCAGTAGTAGGCCTTTATTGACTAAATTGAAAGATGACGACATATGTGATTTCGGCAGAACTTTTGATCCCTTAAGTTTGAGCTAGTGGGCTGACCTTCGACACACTCGATCGTTGTGAATCCACCTTTCAGATGATGTCTCTTCCAATCCTCTAGGAGTTCGTGCAGCCGAAACACGAGCTTCGAAGCATTCCGTTTCGCTCCAGTAGTTGGCCTTTTTTGACTAAATTGTAACATGACGACCTATGTGATTTATGCAGAACTTTTGAACCCTTAAGTTTGAACTAGTGGGCTGACGTTCGACACACTCGATCGTTGGGAATCCACCTTTCAGATGAGGTCTCTTCCAAACCTCTCGTAGGTCGTGCGGCCGAAACACGAGCGTCGAAGCATTCCGTTTCGCTCCAGGACTAGTCCTTTGACTAAATTGTAACATGACGACCTATGTGATTTCGGCAGAACTTTTGAACCCTTAAGTTTGAGCTTGTGGGCTGACGTTCGACACACTCGATCGTTGTGAATCCACCTTTCAGATGAGGTCTCTTCCAAGCCTCTCGGAGGTCGTGCGGCTGAAACACGAGCATCGAAGCATTCCGTTTCGCTCCAGTAGTAGGCCTTTATTGACTAAATTGAAACATGACGACTTTTGTGATTTCGGCAGAACTTTGGAACCCTTAAGTTTGAGCTAGTGGGCTGACGTTCGACACACTCGATCGTTGTGAATCCACCTTTCATATGAGGTCTCTTTCAAGCCTCTCGGAGGTCGTGCGGCCAAAACACAAGCGTCGAAGCATTCCGTTTCGCTCCAGTCGTAGGCCTTTATTGACTAAATTGTAACATGACGTCCGATATGATTTCGGCAGAACTTTTGAACCCTTAAGTTTGAGATTGTGGGCTGACGTTCGACACACTCGATCGTTGGGAATCCACCTTTCAGATGAGGTCTCTTCCAAGCCTCTCGTATGTCGTGCGACCGAAACACGAGCGTCGAAGCATTCCGTTTCGCTCCTGTACTAGTCCTTTATTGACTAAATTGTAACATGACGACCTATGTGATTTCGCAGAACTTTTGAACCCTTAAGTTTGAGCTTGTGGGCTGACGTTCGACACACTCGATCGTTGTGAATCCACCTTTCAGATGAGGTCTCTTCCAAGCCTCTCGGAGGTCGTGCGGCTGAAACACGAGCTTCGAAGCATTCCGTTTCGCTCCAGTAGTTGGCCTTTATTGACTAAATTGAAACATGACGACCTATGTGATTTCGGCAGAACTTTTGAACCCTTAAGTTTGAGCTAGTGGGCTGACGTTTGACACACCCGATCGTTGTGAATCCACGTTTCAGATGAGGTCTCTTCCAAGCCTCTCGGAGGTCGTGCAGCCGAAACACGAGCTTCGAAGCATTTCGTTTCGCTCCAGAAGTAGGCCTTTATTGACTAAATTATCACATGATGACCTTTGTGATTTCGGCAGAACTTTTAAACCTTTAAGTTTGAGCTAGTAGACTGACATTCGACACACTCGATCGTTTTGAATCCACCTTTTAGATGAAGTCTCTTGCAATCCTCTCGGAGTTCGTGCGGCCGAAACATGAGCTTCAAACTATTCCGTTTCGCTCCAGGAGTAGGCCTTTATTGACTAAATTGTCACATGATGACCTTTGTGATTTCGGCAGAACTTTTGATCCCTTAAGTTTGAGCTAGTGGGCTGACGTTCGACACACTCGATCGTTGTGAATCCACCTTTCAGATGACGTCTCTTCCAATCCTCTCGGAGTTCGTGCGGCCGAAACATGAGCTTCGAAGCATTCCGTTTCGCTCCAATAGTAGGCCTTTATTGACTAAATTGTAACATGACGTCCGATATGATTTCGGCAGAACTTTTGAACCATTAAGTTTGAGATTGTGGGCTGACGTTCGACACACTCGATCGTTGGGAATCCACCTTTCAGATGAGGTCTCTTCCAAGCCTCTCGTAGGACGTGCGACCGAAACACGAGCGTCGAAGCATTCCGTTTCGCTCCAGTCTTAGGCCTTTATTGACTAAATTGTAACATGACGACCGATATGATATCGGCAGAGCTTTTGAACCCTTAAGTTTGAGCTAGTGGGCTGACGTTCGACACACTTGATCGTTGTGAATCCACCTTTCAGATGAGGTCTCTTCCAATCCTCTCGGAGTTCGTGCAGCCGAAACCCGAGCTTCGAAGCATTCCGTTTTGCTCCAATGGTAGGCCTTTATTGACTAAATTGTAACATGTCGACCTATGTGATTTCAGCAGAACTTTAGAACGCTTAAGTTTGAGCTAGTAGACTGACATTCGACACACTCGATCGTTTTGAATCCACCTTTTAGATGAGGTCTCTTGCAATCCTTTCGGAGTTCGTGCGGCCGAAACACGAGCTTCGAACCATTCCGTTTCGCTCCAGGAGTAGGCCTTTATTGACTAAATTGTCACATGATGACCTTTGTGATTTCGGCAGAACTTTTGATCCCTTAAGTTTGAGCTAGTGGGCTGACGTTCGACACACTCGATCGTTGTGAATCCCCCTTTCAGATGAGGTCTCTTCCAATCCTCTCGGAGTTCGTGCAGCCGAAACAAGAGCTTCGAAGCATTCCGTTTCGCTCCA
Source organism: Phycodurus eques (assembly GCF_024500275.1). Lineage (NCBI taxonomy): Eukaryota > Metazoa > Chordata > Actinopteri > Syngnathiformes > Syngnathidae > Phycodurus > Phycodurus eques. The sequence continues at coordinate 47,665 of NW_026904124.1, read as the reverse complement.
ATAGTAGGCCTTTATTGACTAAATTGTAACATGACGACCTATGTGATTTCGGCAGAACCTTTGAACCCTTAAGTTTGAGATTGTGGGCTGACATTCGACACACTCGATCGTTGTGAATCCCCCTTTCAGATGAGGTCTCTTCCAAGCCTTTCGGAGGTCTTGCGGTCGAAACACAAGCGTCGAAGCATTCCGTTTCGCTCCAGTCGTAGGCCTTTATTAACTAAATTGTAACATGACGACCTATGTGATTTCGGCAGAACTTTTGAACCCTTAAGTTTGAGCTTGTGGGCTGACATTCAAAACACTCGATCGTTGTGAATCCACCTTTCAGATGAGGTCTCTTCCAATCCTCTCGGAGTTCGTGCAGCCGAAACACGAGCTTCGAAGCATTCCGTTTCGCTCCAGTAGTTGGCCTTTATTGACTAAATTGTAACATGACGACCGATATGATTTCGGCAGAACTTTTGAACCCTTAAGTTTGAGATTATGGGCTGACGTTCGACACACTCGATCGTTGGGAATCCACCGTTCAGGTGAGGTCTCTTCCAACCCTCTCGGAGGTCGTGCGGCCGAAACACGAGCGTCAAAGCATTCCGTTTCGCTCCAGTTGTAGGCCTTTGTTGACGAAATTGAAACATGACGACCTATGTGATTTCGGCAGAACTTTTGAACTCTTAAGTTTGAGCTCGTGGGCTGACGTTCGACACACTCGATCGTTGTGAATCCACCTTTCAGATGAGTTCTCTTCCATGCCTCTCGGAGGTCGTGCGGACGAAACAAGCGCCGAAGCATTCCGTTTCGCTCCAATAGTAGGCCTTTATTGACTAAATTGTAACATGACGACCTATGTGATTTCGGCAGAACTTTAGAACCCTTAAGTTTGAGCTAGTACGCTAACATTCGACACACTCGATCGTTTTGAATCCACCTTTCAAATGAGGTCTCTTCCAAGCCTCTCGGAGGTCGTGCGGCTGAAACACGAGCGTCGAAGCATTCCGTTTCGCTCCAGTAGTAGGCCTTTATTGACTAAATTGAAACATGACGACCCATGTGATTTCGGCAGAACTTTTGAACCCTTAATTTTGAACTAGTGGGCTGACGTTTGACACACTCGATCGTTGTGAATCCACCTTTCAGATGAGGTCTCTTCCAAGCCTCTCGGAGGTCGTGCGGCTGAAACACGAGCATCGAAGCATTCCGTTTCGCTCCAATAGTAGGCCTTTATTGACTAAATTGTAACATGACGACCTATGTGATTTCGGCAGAACTTTGGAACCCTTAAGTTTGAGCTAGTAGGCTGACATTCGACACACTCGATCGTTGTGAATCCACCTTTCAGATGAGGTCTCTTCCATGCCTCTCGGAGGTCGTGCGGACGAAACACAAGCGCCGAAGCATTCCGTTTCGCTCCAATAGTAGGCCTTTATTGACTAAATTGTAACATGACGACCTATGTGATTTCGGCAGAACTTTAGAACCCTTAAGTTTGAGCTAGTAGGCTGACATTCGACACACTCGATCGTTTTGAATCCACCTTTCAGATGAGGTCTCTTCCAAGCCTCTCGGAGGTCGTGCGGCTGAAACACGAGCGTCGAAGCATTCCGTTTCGCTCCAGTAGTAGGCCTTTATTGACTAAATTGAAACATGACGACCCATGTGATTTCGGCAGAACTTTTGAACCCTTAATTTTGAACTAGTGGGCTGACGTTTGACACACCCGATCGTTGTGAATCCACGTTTCAGATGAGGTCTCTTCCAAGCCTCTCGGAGGTCGTGCAGCCGAAACACGAGCTTCGAAGCATTTCGTTTCGCTCCAGGAGTAGGCCTTTATTGACTAAATTGTCACATTATGACCTTTGTGATTTCGGCAGAACTTTTGAACCTTTAAGTTTGAGCTAGTAGACTGACATTCGACACACTCGATCGTTTTGAATCCACCTTTTAGATGAGGTCTCTTGCAATCCTTTCGGAGTTCGTGCGGCCGAAACATGAGCTTCGAACCATTCCGTTTCGCTCCAGGAGTAGGCCTTTATTGACTAAATTGTCACATGATGACCTTTGTGATTTCGGCAGAACTTTTGATCCCTTAAGTTTGAGCTAGTGGGCTGACGTTCGACACACTCGATCGTTGTGAATCCCCCTTTCAGATGAGGTCTCTTCCAATCCTCTCGGAGTTCGTGCAGCCGAAACAAGAGCTTCGAAGCATTCCGTTTCGCTCCAATAGTAGGCCTTTATTGACTAAATTGTAACATGACGACCTATGTGATTTCGGCAGAACCTTTGAACCCTTAAGTTTGAGATTGTGGGCTGACATTCGACACACTCGATCGTTGTGAATCCCCCTTTCAGATGAGGTCTCTTCCAAGCCTTTCGGAGGTCTTGCGGTCGAAACACAAGCGTCGAAGCATTCCGTTTCGCTCCAGTCGTAGGCCTTTATTGACTAAATTATAACATGACGACCTATGTGATTTCGGCAGAACTTTTGAACCCTTAAGTTTGAGCTTGTGGGCTGACATTCGACACACTCGATCGTTGTGAATCCACCTTTCAGATGAGGTCTCTTCCAATCCTCTCGGAGTTCGTGCAGCCGAAACACGAGCTTCGAAGCATTCCGTTTCGCTCCAGTAGTTGGCCTTTATTGACTAAATTGTAACATGACGACCGATATGATTTCGGCAGAACTTTTGAACCCTTAAGTTTGAGATTATGGGCTGACGTTCGACACACTCGATCGTTGGGAATCCACCGTTCAGGTGAGGTCTCTTCCAACCCTCTCGGAGGTCGTGCGGCCGAAACACGAGCGTCGAAGCATTCCGTTTCGCTCCAGTAGTAGTCCTTTATTGACTAAATTGTAACATGATGACCGATGTGATTTCGGCAGAACATTTGAACCCTTAAGTTTGAGCTTGTGGGCTGACGCTCGACACACTTGATCGTTGTGAATCCACCTTTCAGATGAGGTCTCTTCCAAGCCTCTCGGAGGCCGTGCGGCTGAAACACGAGCGTCGAAGCATTCCGTTTCGCTCCAGTTGTAGGCCTTTATTGACGAAATTGAAACATGACGACCTATGTGATTTCGGCAGAACTTTTGAACTCTTAAGTTTGAGCTAGTGGGCTGACGTTCGACACACTCGATCGTTGTGAATCCACCTTTCAGATGAGTTCTCTTCCATGCCTCTCGGAGGTCGTGCGGACGAAACAAGCGCCGAAGCATTCCGTTTCGCTCCAATAGTAGGCCTTTATTGACTAAATTGTAACATGACGACCTATGTGATTTCGGCAGAACTTTAGAACCCTTAAGTTTGAGCTAGTACGCTGACATTCGACACACTCGATCGTTTTGAATCCACCTTTCAGATGAGGTCTCTTCCAAGCCTCTCGGAGGTCGTGCGGCTGAAACACGAGCGTCGAAGCATTCCGTTTCGCTCCAGTAGTAGCCTTTATTGACTAAATTGAAACATGACGACCCATGTGATTTCGGCAGAACTTTTGAACCCTTAATTTTGAACTAGTGGGCTGACGTTTGACACACTCGATCGTTGTGAATCCACCTTTCAGATGAGGTCTCTTCCAAGCCTCTCGGAGGTCGTGCGGCTGAAACACGAGCATCGAAGCATTCCGTTTCGCTCCAATAGTAGGCCTTTATTGACTAAATTGTAACATGACGACCTATGTGATTTCGGCAGAACTTTGGAACCCTTAAGTTTGAGCTAGTAGGCTGACATTCGACACACTCGATCGTTTTGAATCCACCTTTCAGATGAGGTCTCTTCCAAGCCTCTCGGAGGTCGTGCGGCTGAAACACGAGCGTCGAAGCATTCCGTTTCGCTCCAGTAGTAGGCCTTTATTGACTAAATTGAAACATGACGACCCATGTGATTTCGGCAGAACTTTTGAACCCTTAATTTTGAACTAGTGGGCTGACGTTTGACACACTCGATCGTTGTGAATCCACCTTTCAGATGAGGTCTCTTCCAAGCCTCTCGGAGGTCGTGCGGCTGAAACACGAGCATCGAAGCATTCCGTTTCGCTCCAATAGTAGGCCTTTCTTGACTAAATTGTAACATGACGACCTATGTGATTTCGGCAGAACCTTTGAACCCTTAAGTTTGAGATTGTGGGCTGACATTCGACACACTCGATCGTTGTGAATCCACCTTTCAGATGAGGTCTCTTCCAAGCCTCTCTGAGGTCGTGCGGCCGAAACACAAGCGTCGAAGCATTCCGTTTTGCTCCAGTCGTAGGCCTTTATTGACTAAATTGTAACATGACGACCGATATGATTTCGGCAGAACTTTTGAACCCTTAAGTTTGAGATTGTGGGCTGACGTTCGACACACTCGATCGTTTTGAATCCACCTTTCAGATGAGGTCTCTTCCAAGCCTCTCGGAGGTCGTGCGGCTGAAACACGAGCGTCGAAGCATTCCGTTTCGCTCCAGTAGTAGGCCTTTATTGACTAAATTGAAACATGACGACCCATGTGATTTCGGCAGAACTTTTGAACCCTTAATTTTGAACTAGTGGGCTGACGTTTGACACACTCGATCGTTGTGAATCCACCTTTCAGATGAGGTCTCTTCCAAGCCTCTCGGAGGTCGTGCGGCTGAAACACGAGCATCGAAGCATTCCGTTTCGCTCCAATAGTAGGCCTTTCTTGACTAAATTGTAACATGACGACCTATGTAATTTCGGCAGAACCTTTGAACCCTTAAGTTTGAGATTGTGGGCTGACATTCGACACACTCGATCGTTGTGAATCCACCTTTCAGATGAGGTCTCTTCCAAGCCTCTCTGAGGTCGTGCGGCCGAAACACAAGCGTCGAAGCATTCCGTTTTGCTCCAGTCGTAGGCCTTTATTGACTAAATTGTAACATGACGACCGATATGATTTCGGCAGAACTTTTGAACCCTTAAGTTTGAGATTGTGGGCTGACGTTCGACACACTCGATCGTTGTGAATCCACCTTTCATATGATGTCTCTTCCAATCCTCTCGGAGTTTTGGCAGCCGAAACACGAGCTTCGAAGCATTCCGTTTCGCTCCAGTAGTTGGCCTTTATTGACTAAATTGTAACATGACGACCTATGTGATTTATGCAGAACTTTTGAACCCTTAAGTTTGAACTAGTGGGCTGACGTTCGACACACTCGATCGTTGGGAATCCACCTTTCAGATGAGATCTCTTCCAAACCTCTCGTAGGTCGTGCGGCCGAAACACGAGCGTCGAAGCATTCCGTTTCGCTCCAGGACTAGTCCTTTGACTAAATTGTAACATGACGACCTATGTGATTTCGGCAGAACTTTTGAACCCTTAAGTTTGAGCTTGTGGGCTGACGTTCGACACAGTCGATCGTTGTGAAACCACCTTTCAGATGAGGTCTCTTCCAATCCTCTCGGAGTTCGTGCAGCCGAAACACGAGCTTCGAAGCATTCCGTTTCGCTCCAGTAGTTGGCCTTTATTGACTAAATTGTAACATGACGACCGATATGATTTCGGCAGAACTTTTGAACCCTTAAGTTTGAGATTATGGGCTGACGTTCGACACACTCGATCGTTGTGAATCCACCTTTCAGATGAGGTCTCTTCCAAGCCTCTCGGAGGCCGTGCGGCTGAAACACAAGCGTCGAAGCATTCCGTTTTGCTCCAGTCGTAGGCCTTTATTGACTAAATTGTAACATGACGACCTATGTGATTTCGGCAGAACTTTAGAACCCTTAAGTTTGAGCTAGTACGCTGACATTCGACACACTCGATCGTTTTGAATCCACCTTTCAGATGAGGTCTCTTCCAAGCCTCTCGGAGGTCGTGCGGACGAAACAAGCGCCGAAGCATTCCGTTTCGCTCCAATAGTAGGCCTTTATTGACTAAATTGTAACATGACGACCTATGTGATTTCGGCAGAACTTTAGAACCCTTAAGTTTGAGCTAGTACGCTGACATTCGACACACTCGATCGTTTTGAATCCACCTTTCAGATGAGGTCTCTTCCAAGCCTCTCGGAGGTCGTGCGGCTGAAACACGAGCGTCGAAGCATTCCGTTTCGCTCCAGTAGTAGGCCTTTATTGACTAAATTGAAACATGACGACCCATGTGATTTCGGCAGAACTTTTGAACGCTTAATTTTGAACTAGTGGGCTGACGTTTGACACACTCGATCGTTGTGAATCCACCTTTCAGATGAGGTCTCTTCCAAGCCTCTCGGAGGTCGTGCGGCTGAAACACGAGCATCGAAGCATTCCGTTTCGCTCCAATAGTAGGCCTTTATTGACTAAATTGTAACATGACGACCGATGTGATTTCGGCAGAACTTTGGAACCCTTAAGTTTGAGCTAGTAGGCTGACATTCGACACACTCGATCGTTTTGAATCCACCTTTCAGATGAGGTCTCTTCCAAGCCTCTCGGAGGTCGTGCGGCTGAAACACGAGCATCGAAGCATTCCGTTTCGCTCCAGTAGTAGGCCTTTATTGACTAAATTGTAACATGACGACCTATGTGATTTCGGCAGAACCTTTGAACCCTTAAGTTTGAGATTGTGGGCTGACATTCGACACACTCGATCGTTGTGAATCCACCTTTCAGATGAGGTCTCTTCCAAGCCTCTCTGAGGTCGTGCGGCCGAAACACAAGCGTCGAAGCATTCCGTTTTGCTCCAGTCGTAGGCCTTTATTGACTAAATTGTAACATGACGACCGATATGATTTCGGCAGAACTTTTGAACCCTTAAGTTTGAGATTGTGGGCTGACGTTCGACACACTCGATCGTTGTGAATCCACCTTTCATATGATGTCTCTTCCAATCCTCTCGGAGTTTTGGCAGCCGAAACACGAGCTTCGAAGCATTCCGTTTCGCTCCAGTAGTTGGCCTTTATTGACTAAATTGTAACATGACGACCTATGTGATTTATGCAGAACTTTTGAACCCTTAAGTTTGAACTAGTGGGCTGACGTTCGACACACTCGATCGTTGGGAATCCACCTTTCAGATGAGATCTCTTCCAAACCTCTCGTAGGTCGTGCGGCCGAAACACGAGCGTCGAAGCATTCCGTTTCGCTCCAGGACTAGTCCTTTGACTAAATTGTAACATGACGACCTATGTGATTTCGGCAGAACTTTTGAACCCTTAAGTTTGAGCTTGTGGGCTGACGTTCGACACAGTCGATCGTTGTGAAACCACCTTTCAGATGAGGTCTCTTCCAATCCTCTCGGAGTTCGTGCAGCCGAAACACGAGCTTCGAAGCATTCCGTTTCGCTCCAGTAGTTGGCCTTTATTGACTAAATTGTAACATGACGACCTATGTGATTTATGCAGAACTTTTGAACCCTTAAGTTTGAACTAGTGGGCTGACGTTCGACACACTCGATCGTTGGGAATCCACCTTTCAGATGAGATCTCTTCCAAACCTCTCGTAGGTCGTGCGGCCGAAACACGAGCGTCGAAGCATTCCGTTTCGCTCCAGGACTAGTCCTTTGACTAAATTGTAACATGACGACCTATGTGATTTCGGCAGAACTTTTGAACCCTTAAGTTTGAGCTTGTGGGCTGACGTTCGACACAGTCGATCGTTGTGAAACCACCTTTCAGATGAGGTCTCTTCCAAGCCTCTCGGAGTTCGTGCAGCCGAAACACGAGCTTCGAAGCATTTCGTTTCGCTCCAGGAGTAGGCCTTTATTGACTAAATTGTCACATTATGACCTTTGTGATTTCGGCAGAACTTTTGAACCTTTAAGTTTGAGCTAGTAGACTGACATTCGACACACTCGATCGTTTTGAATCCACCTTTTAGATGAGGTCTCTTGCAATCCTTTCGGAGTTCGTGCGGCCGAAACATGAGCTTCGAACCATTCCGTTTCGCTCCAGGAGTAGGCCTTTATTGACTAAATTGTCACATGATGACCTTTGTGATTTCGGCAGAACTTTTGATCCCTTAAGTTTGAGCTAGTGGGCTGACGTTCGACACACTCGATCGTTGTGAATCCCCCTTTCAGATGAGGTCTCTTCCAATCCTCTCGGAGTTCGTGCAGCCGAAACAAGAGCTTCGAAGCATTCCGTTTCGCTCCAATAGTAGGCCTTTATTGACTAAATTGTAACATGACGACCTATGTGATTTCGGCAGAACCTTTGAACCCTTAAGTTTGAGATTGTGGGCTGACATTCGACACACTCGATCGTTGTGAATCCCCCTTTCAGATGAGGTCTCTTCCAAGCCTTTCGGAGGTCTTGCGGTCGAAACACAAGCGTCTATGCATTCCGTTTCGCTCCAGTCGTAGGCCTTTATTGACTAAATTGTAACATGACGACCTATGTGATTTCGGCAGAACTTTTGAACCCTTAAGTTTGAGCTTGTGGGCTGACATTCGACACACTCGATCGTTGTGAATCCACCTTTCAGATGAGGTCTCTTCCAATCCTCTCGGAGTTCGTGCAGCCGAAACACGAGCTTCGAAGCATTCCGTTTCGCTCCAGTAGTTGGCCTTTATTGACTAAATTGTAACATGACGACCGATATGATTTCGGCAGAACTTTTGAACCCTTAAGTTTGAGATTATGGGCTGACGTTCGACACACTCGATCGTTGGGAATCCACCGTTCAGGTGAGGTCTCTTCCAACCCTCTCGGAGGTCGTGCGGCCGAAACACGAGCGTCGAAGCATTCCGTTTCGCTCCAGTAGTAGTCCTTTATTGACTAAATTGTAACATGATGACCGATGTGATTTCGGCAGAACATTTGAACCCTTAAGTTTGAGCTTGTGGGCTGACGCTCGACACACTTGATCGTTGTGAATCCACCTTTCAGATGAGGTCTCTTCCAAGCCTCTCGGAGGCCGTGCGGCTGAAACACGAGCGTCGAAGCATTCCGTTTCGCTCCAGTTGTAGGCCTTTATTGACGAAATTGAAACATGACGACCTATGTGATTTCGGCAGAACTTTTGAACTCTTAAGTTTGAGCTAGTGGGCTGACGTTCGACACACTCGATCGTTGTGAATCCACCTTTCAGATGAGTTCTCTTCCATGCCTCTCGGAGGTCGTGCGGACGAAACAAGCGCCGAAGCATTCCGTTTCGCTCCAATAGTAGGCCTTTATTGACTAAATTGTAACATGACGACCTATGTGATTTCGGCAGAACTTTAGAACCCTTAAGTTTGAGCTAGTACGCTGACATTCGACACACTCGATCGTTTTGAATCCACCTTTCAGATGAGGTCTCTTCCAAGCCTCTCGGAGGTCGTGCGGCTGAAACACGAGCGTCGAAGCATTCCGTTTCGCTCCAGTAGTAGCCTTTATTGACTAAATTGAAACATGACGACCCATGTGATTTCGGCAGAACTTTTGAACCCTTAATTTTGAACTAGTGGGCTGACGTTTGACACACTCGATCGTTGTGAATCCACCTTTCAGATGAGGTCTCTTCCAAGCCTCTCGGAGGTCGTGCGGCTGAAACACGAGCATCGAAGCATTCCGTTTCGCTCCAATAGTAGGCCTTTATTGACTAAATTGTAACATGACGACCTATGTGATTTCGGCAGAACTTTGGAACCCTTAAGTTTGAGCTAGTAGGCTGACATTCGACACACTCGATCGTTTTGAATCCACCTTTCAGATGAGGTCTCTTCCAAGCCTCTCGGAGGTCGTGCGGCTGAAACACGAGCGTCGAAGCATTCCGTTTCGCTCCAGTAGTAGGCCTTTATTGACTAAATTGAAACATGACGACCCATGTGATTTCGGCAGAACTTTTGAACCCTTAATTTTGAACTAGTGGGCTGACGTTTGACACACTCGATCGTTGTGAATCCACCTTTCAGATGAGGTCTCTTCCAAGCCTCTCGGAGGTCGTGCGGCTGAAACACGAGCATCGAAGCATTCCGTTTCGCTCCAATAGTAGGCCTTTCTTGACTAAATTGTAACATGACGACCTATGTGATTTCGGCAGAACCTTTGAACCCTTAAGTTTGAGATTGTGGGCTGACATTCGACACACTCGATCGTTGTGAATCCACCTTTCAGATGAGGTCTCTTCCAAGCCTCTCTGAGGTCGTGCGGCCGAAACACAAGCGTCGAAGCATTCCGTTTTGCTCCAGTCGTAGGCCTTTATTGACTAAATTGTAACATGACGACCGATATGATTTCGGCAGAACTTTTGAACCCTTAAGTTTGAGATTGTGGGCTGACGTTCGACACACTCGATCGTTGTGAATCCACCTTTCATATGATGTCTCTTCCAATCCTCTCGGAGTTTTGGCAGCCGAAACACGAGCTTCGAAGCATTCCGTTTCGCTCCAGTAGTTGGCCTTTATTGACTAAATTGTAACATGACGACCTATGTGATTTATGCAGAACTTTTGAACCCTTAAGTTTGAACTAGTGGGCTGACGTTCGACACACTCGATCGTTGGGAATCCACCTTTCAGATGAGATCTCTTCCAAACCTCTCGTAGGTCGTGCGGCCGAAACACGAGCGTCGAAGCATTCCGTTTCGCTCCAGGACTAGTCCTTTGACTAAATTGTAACATGACGACCTATGTGATTTCGGCAGAACTTTTGAACCCTTAAGTTTGAGCTTGTGGGCTGACGTTCGACACAGTCGATCGTTGTGAAACCACCTTTCAGATGAGGTCTCTTCCAATCCTCTCGGAGTTCGTGCAGCCGAAACACGAGCTTCGAAGCATTCCGTTTCGCTCCAGTAGTTGGCCTTTATTGACTAAATTGTAACATGACGACCGATATGATTTCGGCAGAACTTTTGAACCCTTAAGTTTGAGATTATGGGCTGACGTTCGACACACTCGATCGTTGTGAATCCACCTTTCAGATGAGGTCTCTTCCAAGCCTCTCGGAGGCCGTGCGGCTGAAACACAAGCGTCGAAGCATTCCGTTTTGCTCCAGTCGTAGGCCTTTATTGACTAAATTGTAACATGACGACCTATGTGATTTCGGCAGAACTTTAGAACCCTTAAGTTTGAGCTAGTACGCTGACATTCGACACACTCGATCGTTTTGAATCCACCTTTCAGATGAGGTCTCTTCCAAGCCTCTCGGAGGTCGTGCGGACGAAACAAGCGCCGAAGCATTCCGTTTCGCTCCAATAGTAGGCCTTTATTGACTAAATTGTAACATGACGACCTATGTGATTTCGGCAGAACTTTAGAACCCTTAAGTTTGAGCTAGTACGCTGACATTCGACACACTCGATCGTTTTGAATCCACCTTTCAGATGAGGTCTCTTCCAAGCCTCTCGGAGGTCGTGCGGCTGAAACACGAGCGTCGAAGCATTCCGTTTCGCTCCAGTAGTAGGCCTTTATTGACTAAATTGAAACATGACGACCCATGTGATTTCGGCAGAACTTTTGAACCCTTAATTTTGAACTAGTGGGCTGACGTTTGACACACTCGATCGTTGTGAATCCACCTTTCAGATGAGGTCTCTTCCAAGCCTCTCGGAGGTCGTGCGGCTGAAACACGAGCATCGAAGCATTCCGTTTCGCTCCAATAGTAGGCCTTTATTGACTAAATTGTAACATGACGACCGATGTGATTTCGGCAGAACTTTGGAACCCTTAAGTTTGAGCTAGTAGGCTGACATTCGACACACTCGATCGTTTTGAATCCACCTTTCAGATGAGGTCTCTTCCAAGCCTCTCGGAGGTCGTGCGGCTGAAACACGAGCGTCGAAGCATTCCGTTTCGCTCCAGTAGTAGGCCTTTATTGACTAAATTGAAACATGACGACCCATGTGATTTCGGCAGAACTTTTGAACCCTTAATTTTGAACTAGTGGGCTGACGTTTGACACACTCGATCGTTGTGAATCCACCTTTCAGATGAGGTCTCTTCCAAGCCTTTCGGAGGTCGTGCGGCTGAAACACGAGCATCGAAGCATTCCGTTTCGCTCCAATAGTAGGCCTTTCTTGACTAAATTGTAACATGACGACCTATGTGATTTCGGCAGAACCTTTGAACCCTTAAGTTTGAGATTGTGGGCTGACATTCGACACACTCGATCGTTGTGAATCCACCTTTCAGATGAGGTCTCTTCCAAGCCTCTCTGAGGTCGTGCGGCCGAAACACAAGCGTCGAAGCATTCCGTTTTGCTCCAGTCGTAGGCCTTTATTGACTAAATTGTAACATGACGACCGATATGATTTCGGCAGAACTTTTGAACCCTTAAGTTTGAGATTGTGGGCTGACGTTCGACACACTCGATCGTTGTGAATCCACCTTTCATATGATGTCTCTTCCAATCCTCTCGGAGTTTTGGCAGCCGAAACACGAGCTTCGAAGCATTCCGTTTCGCTCCAGTAGTTGGCCTTTATTGACTAAATTGTAACATGACGACCTATGTGATTTATGCAGAACTTTTGAACCCTTAAGTTTGAACTAGTGGGCTGACGTTCGACACACTCGATCGTTGGGAATCCACCTTTCAGATGAGATCTCTTCCAAACCTCTCGTAGGTCGTGCGGCCGAAACACGAGCGTCGAAGCATTCCGTTTCGCTCCAGGACTAGTCCTTTGACTAAATTGTAACATGACGACCTATGTGATTTCGGCAGAACTTTTGAACCCTTAAGTTTGAGCTTGTGGGCTGACGTTCGACACAGTCGATCGTTGTGAAACCACCTTTCAGATGAGGTCTCTTCCAATCCTCTCGGAGTTCGTGCAGCCGAAACACGAGCTTCGAAGCATTCCGTTTCGCTCCAGTAGTTGGCCTTTATTGACTAAATTGTAACATGACGACCTATGTGATTTATGCAGAACTTTTGAACCCTTAAGTTTGAACTAGTGGGCTGACGTTCGACACACTCGATCGTTGGGAATCCACCTTTCAGATGAGATCTCTTCCAAACCTCTCGTAGGTCGTGCGGCCGAAACACGAGCGTCGAAGCATTCCGTTTCGCTCCAGGACTAGTCCTTTGACTAAATTGTAACATGACGACCTATGTGATTTCGGCAGAACTTTTGAACCCTTAAGTTTGAGCTTGTGGGCTGACGTTCGACACAGTCGATCGTTGTGAAACCACCTTTCAGATGAGGTCTCTTCCAATCCTCTCGGAGTTCGTGCAGCCGAAACACGAGCTTCGAAGCATTCCGTTTCGCTCCAGTAGTTGGCCTTTATTGACTAAATTGTAACATGACGACCGATATGATTTCGGCAGAACTTTTGAACCCTTAAGTTTGAGATTATGGGCTGACGTTCGACACACTCGATCGTTGTGAATCCACCTTTCAGATGAGGTCTCTTCCAAGCCTCTCGGAGGCCGTGCGGCTGAAACACAAGCGTCGAAGCATTCCGTTTTGCTCCAGTCGTAGGCCTTTATTGACTAAATTGTAACATGACGACCTATGTGATTTCGGCAGAACTTTAGAACCCTTAAGTTTGAGCTAGTACGCTGACATTCGACACACTCGATCGTTTTGAATCCACCTTTCAGATGAGGTCTCTTCCAAGCCTCTCGGAGGTCGTGCGGACGAAACAAGCGCCGAAGCATTCCGTTTCGCTCCAATAGTAGGCCTTTATTGACTAAATTGTAACATGACGACCTATGTGATTTCGGCAGAACTTTAGAACCCTTAAGTTTGAGCTAGTACGCTGACATTCGACACACTCGATCGTTTTGAATCCACCTTTCAGATGAGGTCTCTTCCAAGCCTCTCGGAGGTCGTGCGGCTGAAACACGAGCGTCGAAGCATTCCGTTTCGCTCCAGTAGTAGGCCTTTATTGACTAAATTGAAACATGACGACCCATGTGATTTCGGCAGAACTTTTGAACCCTTAATTTTGAACTAGTGGGCTGACGTTTGACACACTCGATCGTTGTGAATCCACCTTTCAGATGAGGTCTCTTCCAAGCCTCTCGGAGGTCGTGCGGCTGAAACACGAGCATCGAAGCATTCCGTTTCGCTCCAATAGTAGGCCTTTATTGACTAAATTGTAACATGACGACCTATGTGATTTCGGCAGAACTTTGGAACCCTTAAGTTTGAGCTAGTAGGCTGACATTCGACACACTCGATCGTTTTGAATCCACCTTTCAGATGAGTTCTCTTCCAAGCCTCTCGGAGGTCGTGCGGCTGAAACACGAGCGTCGAAGCATTCCGTTTCGCTCCAGTAGTAGGCCTTTACTGACTAAATTGAAACATGACGACCCATGTGATTTCGGCAGAACTTTTGAACCCTTAATTTTGAACTAGTGGGCTGACGTTTGACACACTCGATCGTTGTGAATCCACCTTTCAGATGAGGTCTCTTCCAAGCCTCTCGGAGGTCGTGCGGCTGAAACACGAGCATCGAAGCATTCCGTTTCGCTCCAATAGTAGGCCTTTCTTGACTAAATTGTAACATGACGACCTATGTGATTTCGGCAGAACCTTTGAACCCTTAAGTTTGAGATTGTGGGCTGACATTCGACACACTCGATCGTTGTGAATCCACCTTTCAGATGAGGTCTCTTCCAAGCCTCTCTGAGGTCGTGCGGCCGAAACACAAGCGTCGAAGCATTCTGTTTTGCTCCAGTCGTAGGCCTTTATTGACTAAATTGTAACATGACGACCGATATGATTTCGGCAGAACTTTTGAACCCTTAAGTTTGAGATTGTGGGCTGACGTTCGACACACTCGATCGTTGTGAATCCACCTTTCATATGATGTCTCTTCCAATCCTCTCGGAGGTTTGGCAGCCGAAACACGAGCTTCGAAGCATTCCGTTTCGCTCCAGTAGTTGGCCTTTATTGACTAAATTGTAACATGACGACCTATGTGATTTATGCAGAACTTTTGAACCCTTAAGTTTGAACTAGTGGGCTGACGTTCGACACACTCGATCGTTGGGAATCCACCTTTCAGATGAGATCTCTTCCAAACCTCTCGTAGGTCGTGCGGCCGAAACACGAGCGTCGAAGCATTCCGTTTCGCTCCAGGACTAGTCCTTTGACTAAATTGTAACATGACGACCTATGTGATTTCGGCAGAACTTTTGAACCCTTAAGTTTGAGCTTGTGGGCTGACGTTCGACACAGTCGATCGTTGTGAAACCACCTTTCAGATGAGGTCTCTTCCAATCCTCTCGGAGTTCGTGCAGCCGAAACACGAGCTTCGAAGCATTCCGTTTCGCTCCAGTAGTTGGCCTTTATTGACTAAATTGTAACATGACGACCTATGTGATTTATGCAGAACTTTTGAACCCTTAAGTTTGAACTAGTGGGCTGACGTTCGACACACTCGATCGTTGGGAATCCACCTTTCAGATGAGATCTCTTCCAAACCTCTCGTAGGTCGTGCGGGCGAAACACGAGCGTCGAAGCATTCCGTTTCGCTCCAGGACTAGTCCTTTGACTAAATTGTAACATGACGACCTATGTGATTTATGCAGAACTTTTGAACCCTTAAGTTTGAACTAGTGGGCTGACGTTCGACACACTCGATCGTTGGGAATCCACCTTTCAGATGAGGTCTCTTCCAAGCCTCTCGGAGGCCGTGCGGCTGAAACACAAGCGTCGAAGCATTCCGTTTTGCTCCAGTCGTAGGCCTTTATTGACTAAATTGTAACATGACGACCTATGTGATTTCGGCAGAACTTTAGAGCCCTTAAGTTTGAGCTAGTACGCTGACATTCGACACACTCGATCGTTTTGAATCCACCTTTCAGATGAGGTCTCTTCCAAGCCTCTCGGAGGTCGTGCGGACGAAACAAGCGCCGAAGCATTCCGTTTCGCTCCAATAGTAGGCCTTTATTGACTAAATTGTAACATGACGACCTATGTGATTTCGGCAGAACTTTAGAACCCTTAAGTTTGAGCTAGTACGCTGACATTCGACACACTCGATCGTTTTGAATCCACCTTTCAGATGAGGTCTCTTCCAAGCCTCTCGGAGGTCGTGCGGCTGAAACACGAGCGTCGAAGCATTCCGTTTCGCTCCAGTAGTAGGCCTTTATTGACTAAATTGAAACATGACGACCCATGTGATTTCGGCAGAACTTTTGAACCCTTAATTTTGAACTAGTGGGCTGACGTTTGACACACTCGATCGTTGTGAATCCACCTTTCAGATGAGGTCTCTTCCAAGCCTCTCGGAGGTCGTGCGGCTGAAACACGAGCATCGAAGCATTCCGTTTCGCTCCAATAGTAGGCCTTTATTGACTAAATTGTAACATGACGACCTATGTGATTTCGGCAGAACCTTTGAACCCTTAAGTTTGAGATTGTAGGGCTGACATTCGACACACTCGATCGTTGTGAATCCACCTTTCAGATGAGGTCTCTTCCAAGCCTCTCTGAGGTCGTGCGGCCTGAAACACGAGCGTCGAAGCATTCTGTTTTGCTCCAGTCGTAGGCCTTTATTGACTAAATTGTAACATGACGACCCGATATGATTTCGGCAGAACTTTTGAACCCTTAAGTTTGAGACTTGTGGGCTGACGTTCGACACACTCGATCGTTGTGAATCCACCTTTCATATGATGTCTCTTCCAATCCTCTCGGAGGTTTGGCAGCCGAAACACGAGCTTCGAAGCATTCCGTTTCGCTCCAGTAGTTGGCCTTTATTGACTAAATTGTAACATGACGACCTATGTGATTTATGCAGAACTTTTGAACCCTTAAGTTTGAACTAGTGGGCTGACGTTCGACACACTCGATCGTTGGGAATCCACCTTTCAGATGAGATCTCTTCCAAACCTCTCGTAGGTCGTGCGGCCGAAACACGAGCGTCGAAGCATTCCGTTTCGCTCCAGGACTAGTCCTTTGACTAAATTGTAACATGACGACCTATGTGATTTCGGCAGAACTTTTGAACCCTTAAGTTTGAGCTTGTGGGCTGACGTTCGACACAGTCGATCGTTGTGAAACCACCTTTCAGATGAGGTCTCTTCCAATCCTCTCGGAGTTCGTGCAGCCGAAACACGAGCTTCGAAGCATTCCGTTTCGCTCCAGTAGTTGGCCTTTATTGACTAAATTGTAACATGACGACCTATGTGATTTATGCAGAACTTTTGAACCCTTAAGTTTGAACTAGTGGGCTGACGTTCGACACACTCGATCGTTGGGAATCCACCTTTCAGATGAGATCTCTTCCAAACCTCTCGTAGGTCGTGCGGGCGAAACACGAGCGTCGAAGCATTCCGTTTCGCTCCAGGACTAGTCCTTTGACTAAATTGTAACATGACGACCTATGTGATTTATGCAGAACTTTTGAACCCTTAAGTTTGAACTAGTGGGCTGACGTTCGACACACTCGATCGTTGGGAATCCACCTTTCAGATGAGGTCTCTTCCAAGCCTCTCGGAGGCCGTGCGGCTGAAACACAAGCGTCGAAGCATTCCGTTTTGCTCCAGTCGTAGGCCTTTATTGACTAAATTGTAACATGACGACCTATGTGATTTCGGCAGAACTTTAGAGCCCTTAAGTTTGAGCTAGTACGCTGACATTCGACACACTCGATCGTTTTGAATCCACCTTTCAGATGAGGTCTCTTCCAAGCCTCTCGGAGGTCGTGCGGACGAAACAAGCGCCGAAGCATTCCGTTTCGCTCCAATAGTAGGCCTTTATTGACTAAATTGTAACATGACGACCTATGTGATTTCGGCAGAACTTTAGAACCCTTAAGTTTGAGCTAGTACGCTGACATTCGACACACTCGATCGTTTTGAATCCACCTTTCAGATGAGGTCTCTTCCAAGCCTCTCGGAGGTCGTGCGGCTGAAACACGAGCGTCGAAGCATTCCGTTTCGCTCCAGTAGTAGGCCTTTATTGACTAAATTGAAACATGACGACCCATGTGATTTCGGCAGAACTTTTGAACCCTTAATTTTGAACTAGTGGGCTGACGTTTGACACACTCGATCGTTGTGAATCCACCTTTCAGATGAGGTCTCTTCCAAGCCTCTCGGAGGTCGTGCGGCTGAAACACGAGCATCGAAGCATTCCGTTTCGCTCCAATAGTAGGCCTTTATTGACTAAATTGTAACATGACGACCTATGTGATTTCGGCAGAACTTTGGAACCCTTAAGTTTGAGCTAGTAGGCTGACATTCGACACACTCGATCGTTTTGAATCCACCTTTCAGATGAGGTCTCTTCCAAGCCTCTCGGAGGTCGTGCGGCTGAAACACGAGCGTCGAAGCATTCCGTTTCGCTCCAGTAGTAGGCCTTTATTGACTAAATTGAAACATGACGACCCATGTGATTTCGGCAGAACTTTTGAACCCTTAATTTTGAACTAGTGGGCTGACGTTTGACACACTCGATCGTTGTGAATCCACCTTTCATATGATGTCTCTTCCAATCCTCTCGGAGTTTTGGCAGCCGAAACACGAGCTTCGAAGCATTCCGTTTCGCTCCAGTAGTTGGCCTTTATTGACTAAATTGTAACATGACGACCGATATGATTTCGGCAGAACTTTTGAACCCTTAAGTTTGAGATTATGGGCTGACGTTCGACACATTCGATCGTTGTGAATCCACCTTTCAGATGAGGTCTCTTCCAAGCCTCTCGGAGGCCGTGCGGCTGAAACACGAGCGTCGAAGCATTCCGTTTCGCTCCAGTTGTAGGCCTTTATTGACGAAATTGAAACATGACGACCTATGTGATTTCGGCAGAACTTTTGAACTCTTAAGTTTGAGCTAGTGGGCTGACGTTCGACACACTCGATCGTTGTGAATCCACCTTTCAGATGAGTTCTCTTCCATGCCTCTCGGAGGTCGTGCGGACGAAACAAGCGCCGAAGCATTCCGTTTCGCTCCAATAGTAGGCCTTTATTGACTAAATTGTAACATGACGACCGATATGATTTCGGCAGAACTTTTGAACCCTTAAGTTTGAGATTGTGGGCTGACGTTCGACACACTCGATCGTTGTGAATCCACCTTTCATATGATGTCTCTTCCAATCCTCTCGGAGTTTTGGCAGCCGAAACACGAGCTTCGAAGCATTCCGTTTCGCTCCAGTAGTTGGCCTTTATTGACTAAATTGTAACATGACGACCTATGTGATTTATGCAGAACTTTTGAACCCTTAGGTTTAACTAGTGGGCTGACGTTCGACACACTCGATCGTTGGGAATCCACCTTTCAGATGAGGTCTCTTCCAAACCTCTCGTAGGTCGTGCGGCCGAAACACGAGCGTCGAAGCATTCCGTTTCGCTCCAGGACTAGTCCTTTGACTAAATTGTAACATGACGACCTATGTGATTTCGGCAGAACTTTTGAACCCTTAAGTTTGAGCTTGTGGGCTGACGTTCGACACACTCGATCGTTGTGAAACCACCTTTCAGATGAGGTCTCTTCCAATCCTCTCGGAGTTCGTGCAGCCGAAACACGAGCTTCGAAGCATTCCGTTTCGCTCCAGTAGTTGGCCTTTATTGACTAAATTGTAACATGACGACCGATATGATTTCGGCAGAACTTATGAACCCTTAAGTTTGAGATTATGGGCTGACGTTCGACACACTCGATCGTTGTGAATCCACCTTTCAGATGAGGTCTCTTCCAAGCCTCTCGGAGGCCGTGCGGCTGAAACACGAGCGTCGAAGCATTCCGTTTCGCTCCAGTTGTAGGCCTTTATTGACGAAATTGAAACATGACGACCTATGTGATTTCGGCAGAACTTTTGAACTCTTAAGTTTGAGCTAGTGGGCTGACGTTCGACACATTCGATCGTTGTGAATCCACCTTTCAGATGAGTTCTCTTCCATGCCTCTCGGAGGTCGTGCGGACGAAACACAAGCGCCGAAGCATTCCGTTTCGCTCCAATAGTAGGCCTTTATTGACTAAATTGTAACATGACGACCGATATGATTTCGGCAGAACTTTTGAACCCTTAAGTTTGAGCTTGTGGGCTGACGTTCGACACACTTGATCGTTGTGAATCCACCTTTCAGATGAGGTCTCTTCCAAGCCTCTCGGAGGCCGTGCGGCTGAAACACGAGCGTCGAAGCATTCCGTTTCGCTACAGTTGTAGGCCTTTATTGACGAAATTGAAACATGACGACCTATGTGATTTCGGCAGAACTTTTGAACTCTTAAGTTTGAGCTAGTGGGCTGACGTTCGACACATTCGATCGTTGTGAATCCACCTTTCAGATGAGTTCTCTTCCATGCCTCTCGGAGGTCGTGCGGACGAAACACAAGCGCCGAAGCATTCCGTTTCGCTCCAATAGTAGGCCTTTATTGACTAAATTGTAACATGACGATCTATGTGATTTCGGCAGAACCTTTGAACCCTTAAGTTTGAGATTGTGGGCTGACATTCGACACACTCGATCGTTGTGAATCCACCTTTCAGATGAGGTCTCTTCCAAGCCTCTCGGAGGTCGTGCGGCCGAAACACAAGCGTTGAAGCATTCCGTTTCGCTCCATTCTTAGGCCTTTATTGACTAAATTGTAACATGACGACCGATATGATTTCGTCAGAGCTTTTGAACCCTGAAGTTTGAGCTAGTGGGCTGACGTTTTACACACTCGATCGTTGTGAATCCACCTTTCAGATGAGGTCTCTTCCAATCCTCTCGGAGTTCGTGCAGCCGAAACCCGAGCTTCGAAGCATTCCGTTTCGCTCCAGTGGTAGGCCTTTATTGACTAAATTGCAACATGTCGACCTATGTGATTTCGGCAGAACTTTAGAACCCTTAAGTTTGAGCTAGTAGGCAGACCTTCGAAACACTCGATCGTTTTGAATCCACCTTTCAGATGACGTCTTTTCCAAGCTTCTCGGAGATCGTGCGGCAGAAACACGAGCGTCGTAGCATTCCGGTTAGCTCCCGTAGGAAGCCTTTATTGACTAAATTGTAACATGACGACCTATGTGATTTAGGCAGAACTTTTGAACCTTTAAGTTTGAGCTAGTAGACTGACATTCGACACACTCGATCGTTTTGAATCCACCTTTCAGATGAGGTCTCTTCCAAGCCTCTCGGAGGTCGTGCGGCTGAAACACGAGCGTCGAAGCATTCCGTTTCGCTCCAGTAGTAGGCCTTTATTGACTAAATTAATACATGACGACCTATGTGATTTCGGCAGAACTTTTGATCCCTTAAGTTTGAGCTAGTGGGCTGACGTTCGACACACTCGATCGTTGTGAATCCACCTTTCAGATGATGTCTCTTCCAAACCTCTCGGAGTTCGTGCAGCCGAAACACGAGCTTCGAAGCATTCCGTTTCGCTCCAGTAGTTGGCCTTTATTGACTAAATTGTAACATGACGACCTATGTGATTTATGCAGAACTTTTGAACCCTTAAGTTTGAACTAGTGGGCTGACGTTCGACACACTCCATCTTTGGGAATCCACCTTTCAGATGAGGTCTCTTCCAAACCTCTCGTAGGTCGTGCGGCCGAAACACGAGCATTCCGTTTCGCTCCAGTACTAGTCCTTTGACTAAATTGTAACATGACGCCCGATGTGATTTCGGCAGAACTTTTGAACTCTTAAGTTTGAGATTGTGGGCTGACGTTCGACACACTCGATCGTTGTGAAACCACCTTTCAGATGAGGTCTCTTCCAAGCCTCTCGGAGGTCTTTCGGTCGAAAAACAAGCGTCGAAGCATTCCGTTTCGCTCCAGTCGTAGGCCTTTATTGACTAAATTGTAACATGACGTCCGATATGATTTCGGCAGAACTTTTGAACCCTTAAGTTTGAGATTGTGGGCTGACGTTCGACACACTCGATCGTTGGGAATCCACCTTTCAGATGAGTTCTCTTCCATGCCTCTCGGAGGTCGTGCGGACGAAACACAAGCGCCGAAGCATTCCGTTTCGCTCCAGTCTTAGGCCTTTATTGACTAAATTGTAACATGACGACCGATATGATTTCGGCAGAGCTTTTGAACCCTTAAGTTTGAGCTAGTGGGCTGACGTTCGACACACTTGATCGTTATGAATCCACCTTTCAGATGATGTCTCTTCCAATCCTCTCGGAGTTCGTCCAGCCGAAACACGAGCTTCGAAGCATTCCGTTTCGCTCCAGTAGTTGGCCTTTATTGACTAAATTGTAACATGACGACCTATGTGATTTATGCAGAACTTTTGATCCCTTAAGTTTGAACTAGTGGGCTGACGTTCGACACACTCGATCGTTGGGAATCCACCTTTCAGATGAGGTCTCTTCCAAACCTCTCGTAGGTCGTGCGGCCGAAACACGAGCGTCGAAGCATTCCGTTTCGCTCCAGGACGAGTCCTTTGACTAAATTGTAACATGACGACCTATGTGATTTCGGCAGAACTTTAGAACCCTTAAGTTTGAGCTAGTAGGCTGACATTCGACACACTCGATCGTTTTGAATCCACCTTTCAGATGAGGTCTCTTCCAAGCCTCTCGGAGGTCGTGCGGCTGAAACACGAGCGTCGAAGCATTCCGTTTCGCTCCAATAGTAGGCCTTTCTTGACTAAATTGTAACATGACGACCTATGTGATTTCGGCAGAACCTTTGAACCCTTAAGTTTGAGATTGTGGGCTGACATTCGACACACTCGATCGTTGTGAATCCACCTTTCAGATGAGGTCTCTTCCAAGCCTCTCTGAGGTCGTGCGGCCGAAACACAAGCGTCGAAGCATTCCGTTTTGCTCCAGTCGTAGGCCTTTATTGACTAAATTGTAACATGACGACCGATATGATTTCGGCAGAACTTTTGAACCCTTAAGTTTGAGATTGTGGGCTGACGTTCGACACACTCGATCGTTGTGAATCCACCTTTCATATGATGTCTCTTCCAATCCTCTCGGAGTTTTGGCAGCCGAAACACGAGCTTCGAAGCATTCCGTTTCGCTCCAGTAGTTGGCCTTTATTGACTAAATTGTAACATGACGACCTATGTGATTTATGCAGAACTTTTGAACCCTTAAGTTTGAACTAGTGGGCTGACGTTCGACACACTCGATCGTTGGGAATCCACCTTTCAGATGAGATCTCTTCCAAACCTCTCGTAGGTCGTGCGGCCGAAACACGAGCGTCGAAGCATTCCGTTTCGCTCCAGGACTAGTCCTTTGACTAAATTGTAACATGACGACCTATGTGATTTCGGCAGAACTTTTGAACCCTTAAGTTTGAGCTTGTGGGCTGACGTTCGACACAGTCGATCGTTGTGAAACCACCTTTCAGATGAGGTCTCTTCCAATCCTCTCGGAGTTCGTGCAGCCGAAACACGAGCTTCGAAGCATTCCGTTTCGCTCCAGTAGTTGGCCTTTATTGACTAAATTGTAACATGACGACCTATGTGATTTATGCAGAACTTTTGAACCCTTAAGTTTGAACTAGTGGGCTGACGTTCGACACACTCGATCGTTGGGAATCCACCTTTCAGATGAGATCTCTTCCAAACCTCTCGTAGGTCGTGCGGGCGAAACACGAGCGTCGAAGCATTCCGTTTCGCTCCAGGACTAGTCCTTTGACTAAATTGTAACATGACGACCTATGTGATTTCGGCAGAACTTTTGAACCCTTAAGTTTGAGCTTGTGGGCTGACGTTCGACACAGTCGATCGTTGTGAAACCACCTTTCAGATGAGGTCTCTTCCAATCCTCTCGGAGTTCGTGCAGCCGAAACACGAGCTTCGAAGCATTCCGTTTCGCTCCAGTAGTTGGCCTTTATTGACTAAATTGTAACATGACGACCGATATGATTTCGGCAGAACTTTTGAACCCTTAAGTTTGAGATTATGGGCTGACGTTCGACACACTCGATCGTTGTGAATCCACCTTTCAGATGAGGTCTCTTCCAAGCCTCTCGGAGGCCGTGCGGCTGAAACACGAGCGTCGAAGCATTCCGTTTCGCTCCAGTTGTAGGCCTTTATTGACGAAATTGAAACATGACGACCTATGTGATTTCGGCAGAACTTTTGAACTCTTAAGTTTGAGCTAGTGGGCTGACGTTCGACACACTCGATCGTTGTGAATCCACCTTTCAGATGAGTTCTCTTCCATGCCTCTCGGAGGTCGTGCGGACGAAACAAGCGCCGAAGCATTCCGTTTCGCTCCAATAGTAGGCCTTTATTGACTAAATTGTAACATGACGACCTATGTGATTTCGGCAGAACTTTAGAACCCTTAAGTTTGAGCTAGTGGGCTGACGTTCGACACACTCGATCGTTGTGAATCCACCTTTCATATGAGGTCTCTTCCAATCCTCTCGGAGTTCGTGCAGCCGAAACACGAGCTTCGAAGCATTCCGTTTCGCTCCAATAGTAGGCCTTTCTTGACTAAATTGTAACATGACGACCTATGTGATTTCGGCAGAACCTTTGAACCCTTAAGTTTGAGATTGTGGGCTGACATTCGACACACTCGATCGTTGTGAATCCACCTTTCAGATGAGGTCTCTTCCAAGCCTTTCTGAGGTCGTGCGGCCGAAACACAAGCGTCGAAGCATTCCGTTTTGCTCCAGTCGTAGGCCTTTATTGACTAAATTGTAACATGACGACCGATATGATTTCGGCAGAACTTTTGAACCCTTAAGTTTGAGATTGTGGGCTGACGTTCGACACACTCGATCGTTGTGAATCCACCTTTCATATGATGTCTCTTCCAATCCTCTCGGAGTTTTGGCAGCCGAAACACGAGCTTCGAAGCATTCCGTTTCGCTCCAGTAGTTGGCCTTTATTGACTAAATTGTAACATGACGACCTATGTGATTTATGCAGAACTTTTGAACCCTTAAGTTTGAACTAGTGGGCTGACGTTCGACACACTCGATCGTTGGGAATCCACCTTTCAGATGAGGTCTCTTCCAAACCTCTCGTAGGTCGTGCGGCCGAAACACGAGCGTCGAAGCATTCCGTTTCGCTCCAGGACTAGTCCTTTGACTAAATTGTAACATGACGACCTATGTGATTTCGGCAGAACTTTTGAACCCTTAAGTTTGAGCTAGTGGGCTGACGTTCGACACATTCGATCGTTGTGAATCCACCTTTCAGATGAGTTCTCTTCCATGCCTCTCGGAGGTCGTGCGGACGAAACACAAGCGCCGAAGCATTCCGTTTCGCTCCAATAGTAGGCCTTTATTGACTAAATTCTAACATGACGACCGATATGATTTCGGCAGAACTTTTGAACCCTTAAGTTTGAGCTTGTGGGCTGACGTTCGACACACTTGATCGTTGTGAATCCACCTTTCAGATGAGGTCTCTTCCAAGCCTCTCGGAGGCCGTGCGGCTGAAACACGAGCGTCGAAGCATTCCGTTTCGCTCCAGTTGTAGGCCTTTATTGACGAAATTGAAACATGACGACCTATGTGATTTCGGCAGAACTTTTGAACTCTTAAGTTTGAGCTAGTGGGCTGACGTTCGACACATTCGATCGTTGTGAATCCACCTTTCAGATGAGTTCTCTTCCATGCCTCTCGGAGGTCGTGCGGACGAAACACAAGCGCCGAAGCATTCCGTTTCGCTCCAATAGTAGGCCTTTATTGACTAAATTGTAACATGACGATCTATGTGATTTCGGCAGAACCTTTGAACCCTTAAGTTTGAGATTGTGGGCTGACATTCGACACACTCGATCGTTGTGAATCCACCTTTCAGATGAGGTCTCTTCCAAGCCTCTCGGAGGTCGTGCGGCCGAAACACAAGCGTTGAAGCATTCCGTTTCGCTCCATTCTTAGGCCTTTATTGACTAAATTGTAACATGACGACCGATATGATTTCGGCAGAGCTTTTGAACCCTGAAGTTTGAGCTAGTGGGATGACGTTCGACACACTCGATCGTTGTGAATCCACCTTTCAGATGAGGTCTCTTCCAATCCTCTCGGAGTTCGTGCAGCCGAAACCCGAGCTTCGAAGCATTCCGTTTCGCTCCAGTGGTAGGCCTTTATTGACTAAATTGCAACATGTCGACCTATGTGATTTCGGCAGAACTTTAGAACCCTTAAGTTTGAGCTAGTAGGCAGACCTTCGAAACACTCGATCGTTTTGAATCCACCTTTCAGATGACGTCTTTTCCAAGCTTCTCGGAGATCGTGCGGCAGAAACACGAGCGTCGTAGCATTCCGTTTAGCTCCCGTAGGAAGCCTTTATTGACTAAATTGTAACATGACGACCTATGTGATTTAGGCAGAACTTTTGAACCTTTAAGTTTGAGCTAGTAGACTGACATTCGACACACTCGATCGTTTTGAATCCACCTTTCAGATGAGGTCTCTTCCAAGCCTCTCGGAGGTCGTGCGGCTGAAACACGAGCGTCGAAGCATTCCGTTTCGCTCCAGTAGTAGGCCTTTATTGACTAAATTAATACATGACGACCTATGTGATTTCGGCAGAACTTTTGATCCCTTAAGTTTGAGCTAGTGGGCTGACGTTCGACACACTCGATCGTTGTGAATCCACCTTTCAGATGATGTCTCTTCCAAACCTCTCGGAGTTCGTGCAGCCGAAACACGAGCTTCGAAGCATTCCGTTTCGCTCCAGTAGTTGGCCTTTATTGACTAAATTGTAACATGACGACCTATGTGATTTATGCAGAACTTTTGAACCCTTAAGTTTGAACTAGTGGGCTGACGTTCGACACACTCCATCTTTGGGAATCCACCTTTCAGATGAGGTCTCTTCCAAACCTCTCGTAGGTCGTGCGGCCGAAACACGAGCATTCCGTTTCGCTCCAGTACTAGTCCTTTGATTAAATTGTAACATGACGCCCGATGTGATTTCGGCAGAACTTTTGAACTCTTAAGTTTGAGATTGTGGGCTGACGTTCGACACACTCGATCGTTGTGAAACCACCTTTCAGATGATGTCTCTTCCAAGCCTCTCGGAGGTCTTTCGGTCGAAAAACAAGCGTCGAAGCATTCCGTTTCGCTCCAGTCGTAGGCCTTTATTGACTAAATTGTAACATGACGACCGATATGATTTCGGCAGAACTTTTGAACCCTTAAGTTTGAGATTGTGGGCTGACGTTCGACACACTCGATCGTTGGGAATCCACCTTTCAGATGAGTTCTCTTCCATGCCTCTCGGAGGTCGTGCGGACGAAACACAAGCGCCGAAGCATTCCGTTTCGCTCCAGTCTTAGGCCTTTATTGACTAAATTGTAACATGACGACCGATATGATTTCGGCAGAGCTTTTGAACCCTTAAGTTTGAGCTAGTGGGCTGACGTTCGACACACTTGATCGTTGTGAATCCACCTTTCAGATGATGTCTCTTCCAATCCTCTCGGAGTTCGTCCAGCCGAAACACGAGCTTCGAAGCATTCCGTTTCGCTCCAGTAGTTGGCCTTTATTGACTAAATTGTAACATGACGACCTATGTGATTTATGCAGAACTTTTGATCCCTTAAGTTTGAACTAGTGGGCTGACGTTCGACACACTCGATCGTTGGGAATCCACCTTTCAGATGAGGTCTCTTCCAAACCTCTCGTAGGTCGTGCGGCCGAAACACGAGCGTCGAAGCATTCCGTTTCGCTCCAGGACGAGTCCTTTGACTAAATTGTAACATGACGACCTATGTGATTTCGGCAGAACTTTAGAACCCTTAAGTTTGAGCTAGTAGGCTGACATTCGACACACTCGATCGTTTTGAATCCACCTTTCAGATGAGGTCTCTTCCAAGCCTCTCGGAGGTCGTGCGGCTGAAACACGAGCGTCGAAGCATTCCGTTTCGCTCCAATAGTAGGCCTTTCTTGACTAAATTGTAACATGACGACCTATGTGATTTCGGCAGAACCTTTGAACCCTTAAGTTTGAGATTGTGGGCTGACATTCGACACACTCGATCGTTGTGAATCCACCTTTCAGATGAGGTCTCTTCAAAGCCTCTCTGAGGTCGTGCGGCCGAAACACAAGCGTCGAAGCATTCCGTTTTGCTCCAGTCGTAGGCCTTTATTGACTAAATTGTAACATGACGACCGATATGATTTCGGCAGAACTTTTGAACCCTTAAGTTTGAGATTGTGGGCTGACGTTCGACACACTCGATCGTTGTGAATCCACCTTTCATATGATGTCTCTTCCAATCCTCTCGGAGTTTTGGCAGCCGAAACACGAGCTTCGAAGCATTCCGTTTCGCTCCAGTAGTTGGCCTTTATTGACTAAATTGTAACATGACGACCTATGTGATTTATGCAGAACTTTTGAACCCTTAAGTTTGAACTAGTGGGCTGACGTTCGACACACTCGATCGTTGGGAATCCACCTTTCAGATGAGATCTCTTCCAAACCTCTCGTAGGTCGTGCGGCCGAAACACGAGCGTCGAAGCATTCCGTTTCGCTCCAGGACTAGTCCTTTGACTAAATTGTAACATGACGACCTATGTGATTTCGGCAGAACTTTTGAACCCTTAAGTTTGAGCTTGTGGGCTGACGTTCGACACAGTCGATCGTTGTGAAACCACCTTTCAGATGAGGTCTCTTCCAATCCTCTCGGAGTTCGTGCAGCCGAAACACGAGCTTCGAAGCATTCCGTTTCGCTCCAGTAGTTGGCCTTTATTGACTAAATTGTAACATGACGACCTATGTGATTTATGCAGAACTTTTGAACCCTTAAGTTTGAACTAGTGGGCTGACGTTCGACACACTCGATCGTTGGGAATCCACCTTTCAGATGAGATCTCTTCCAAACCTCTCGTAGGTCGTGCGGGCGAAACACGAGCGTCGAAGCATTCCGTTTCGCTCCAGGACTAGTCCTTTGACTAAATTGTAACATGACGACCTATGTGATTTCGGCAGAACTTTTGAACCCTTAAGTTTGAGCTTGTGGGCTGACGTTCGACACAGTCGATCGTTGTGAAACCACCTTTCAGATGAGGTCTCTTCCAATCCTCTCGGAGTTCGTGCAGCCGAAACACGAGCTTCGAAGCATTCCGTTTCGCTCCAGTAGTTGGCCTTTATTGACTAAATTGTAACATGACGACCGATATGATTTCGGCAGAACTTTTGAACCCTTAAGTTTGAGATTATGGGCTGACGTTCGACACACTCGATCGTTGTGAATCCACCTTTCAGATGAGGTCTCTTCCAAGCCTCTCGGAGGCCGTGCGGCTGAAACACGAGCGTCGAAGCATTCCGTTTCGCTCCAGTTGTAGGCCTTTATTGACGAAATTGAAACATGACGACCTATATGATTTCGGCAGAACTTTTGAACTCTTAAGTTTGAGCTAGTGGGCTGACGTTCGACACACTCGATCGTTGTGAATCCACCTTTCAGATGAGTTCTCTTCCATGCCTCTCGGAGGTCGTGCGGACGAAACAAGCGCCGAAGCATTCCGTTTCGCTCCAATAGTAGGCCTTTATTGACTAAATTGTAACATGACGACCTATGTGATTTCGGCAGAACTTTAGAACCCTTAAGTTTGAGCTAGTAGGCTGACATTCGACACACTCGATCGTTTTGAATCCACCTTTCAGATGAGGTCTCTTCCAAGCCTCTCGGAGGTCGTGCGGCTGAAACACGAGCGTCGAAGCATTCCGTTTCGCTCCAATAGTAGGCCTTTCTTGACTAAATTGTAACATGACGACCTATGTGATTTCGGCAGAACCTTTGAACCCTTAAGTTTGAGATTGTGGGCTGACATTCGACACACTCGATCGTTGTGAATCCACCTTTCAGATGAGGTCTCTTCCAAGCCTCTCTGAGGTCGTGCGGCCGAAACACAAGCGTCGAAGCATTCCGTTTTGCTCCAGTCGTAGGCCTTTATTGACTAAATTGTAACATGACGACCGATATGATTTCGGCAGAACTTTTGAACCCTTAAGTTTGAGATTGTGGGCTGACGTTCGACACACTCGATCGTTGTGAATCCACCTTTCATATGATGTCTCTTCCAATCCTCTCGGAGTTTTGGCAGCCGAAACACGAGCTTCGAAGCATTCCGTTTCGCTCCAGTAGTTGGCCTTTATTGACTAAATTGTAACATGACGACCTATGTGATTTATGCAGAACTTTTGAACCCTTAAGTTTGAACTAGTGGGCTGACGTTCGACACACTCGATCGTTGGGAATCCACCTTTCAGATGAGATCTCTTCCAAACCTCTCGTAGGTCGTGCGGCCGAAACACGAGCGTCGAAGCATTCCGTTTCGCTCCAGGACTAGTCCTTTGACTAAATTGTAACATGACGACCTATGTGATTTCGGCAGAACTTTTGAACCCTTAAGTTTGAGCTTGTGGGCTGACGTTCGACACAGTCGATCGTTGTGAAACCACCTTTCAGATGAGGTCTCTTCCAATCCTCTCGGAGTTCGTGCAGCCGAAACACGAGCTTCGAAGCATTCCGTTTCGCTCCAGTAGTTGGCCTTTATTGACTAAATTGTAACATGACGACCTATGTGATTTATGCAGAACTTTTGAACCCTTAAGTTTGAACTAGTGGGCTGACGTTCGACACACTCGATCGTTGGGAATCCACCTTTCAGATGAGATCTCTTCCAAACCTCTCGTAGGTCGTGCGGGCGAAACACGAGCGTCGAAGCATTCCGTTTCGCTCCAGGACTAGTCCTTTGACTAAATTGTAACATGACGACCTATGTGATTTCGGCAGAACTTTTGAACCCTTAAGTTTGAGCTTGTGGGCTGACGTTCGACACAGTCGATCGTTGTGAAACCACCTTTCAGATGAGGTCTCTTCCAATCCTCTCGGAGTTCGTGCAGCCGAAACACGAGCTTCGAAGCATTCCGTTTCGCTCCAGTAGTTGGCCTTTATTGACTAAATTGTAACATGACGACCGATATGATTTCGGCAGAACTTTTGAACCCTTAAGTTTGAGATTATGGGCTGACGTTCGACACACTCGATCGTTGTGAATCCACCTTTCAGATGAGGTCTCTTCCAAGCCTCTCGGAGGCCGTGCGGCTGAAACACGAGCGTCGAAGCATTCCGTTTCGCTCCAGTTGTAGGCCTTTATTGACGAAATTGAAACATGACGACCTATGTGATTTCGGCAGAACTTTTGAACTCTTAAGTTTGAGCTAGTGGGCTGACGTTCGACACACTCGATCGTTGTGAATCCACCTTTCAGATGAGTTCTCTTCCATGCCTCTCGGAGGTCGTGCGGACGAAACAAGCGCCGAAGCATTCCGTTTCGCTCCAATAGTAGGCCTTTATTGACTAAATTGTAACATGACGACCTATGTGATTTCGGCAGAACTTTAGAACCCTTAAGTTTGAGCTAGTGGGCTGACGTTCGACACACTCGATCGTTGTGAATCCACCTTTCATATGAGGTCTCTTCCAATCCTCTCGGAGTTCGTGCAGCCGAAACACGAGCTTCGAAGCATTCCGTTTCGCTCCAATAGTAGGCCTTTCTTGACTAAATTGTAACATGACGACCTATGTGATTTCGGCAGAACCTTTGAACCCTTAAGTTTGAGATTGTGGGCTGACATTCGACACACTCGATCGTTGTGAATCCACCTTTCAGATGAGGTCTCTTCCAAGCCTTTCTGAGGTCGTGCGGCCGAAACACAAGCGTCGAAGCATTCCGTTTTGCTCCAGTCGTAGGCCTTTATTGACTAAATTGTAACATGACGACCGATATGATTTCGGCAGAACTTTTGAACCCTTAAGTTTGAGATTGTGGGCTGACGTTCGACACACTCGATCGTTGTGAATCCACCTTTCATATGATGTCTCTTCCAATCCTCTCGGAGTTTTGGCAGCCGAAACACGAGCTTCGAAGCATTCCGTTTCGCTCCAGTAGTTGGCCTTTATTGACTAAATTGTAACATGACGACCTATGTGATTTATGCAGAACTTTTGAACCCTTAAGTTTGAACTAGTGGGCTGACGTTCGACACACTCGATCGTTGGGAATCCACCTTTCAGATGAGGTCTCTTCCAAACCTCTCGTAGGTCGTGCGGCCGAAACACGAGCGTCGAAGCATTCCGTTTCGCTCCAGGACTAGTCCTTTGACTAAATTGTAACATGACGACCTATGTGATTTCGGCAGAACTTTTGAACCCTTAAGTTTGAGCTAGTGGGCTGACGTTCGACACATTCGATCGTTGTGAATCCACCTTTCAGATGAGTTCTCTTCCATGCCTCTCGGAGGTCGTGCGGACGAAACACAAGCGCCGAAGCATTCCGTTTCGCTCCAATAGTAGGCCTTTATTGACTAAATTCTAACATGACGACCGATATGATTTCGGCAGAACTTTTGAACCCTTAAGTTTGAGCTTGTGGGCTGACGTTCGACACACTTGATCGTTGTGAATCCACCTTTCAGATGAGGTCTCTTCCAAGCCTCTCGGAGGCCGTGCGGCTGAAACACGAGCGTCGAAGCATTCCGTTTCGCTCCAGTTGTAGGCCTTTATTGACGAAATTGAAACATGACGACCTATGTGATTTCGGCAGAACTTTTGAACTCTTAAGTTTGAGCTAGTGGGCTGACGTTCGACACATTCGATCGTTGTGAATCCACCTTTCAGATGAGTTCTCTTCCATGCCTCTCGGAGGTCGTGCGGACGAAACACAAGCGCCGAAGCATTCCGTTTCGCTCCAATAGTAGGCCTTTATTGACTAAATTGTAACATGACGATCTATGTGATTTCGGCAGAACCTTTGAACCCTTAAGTTTGAGATTGTGGGCTGACATTCGACACACTCGATCGTTGTGAATCCACCTTTCAGATGAGGTCTCTTCCAAGCCTCTCGGAGGTCGTGCGGCCGAAACACAAGCGTTGAAGCATTCCGTTTCGCTCCATTCTTAGGCCTTTATTGACTAAATTGTAACATGACGACCGATATGATTTCGGCAGAGCTTTTGAACCCTGAAGTTTGAGCTAGTGGGATGACGTTCGACACACTCGATCGTTGTGAATCCACCTTTCAGATGAGGTCTCTTCCAATCCTCTCGGAGTTCGTGCAGCCGAAACCCGAGCTTCGAAGCATTCCGTTTCGCTCCAGTGGTAGGCCTTTATTGACTAAATTGCAACATGTCGACCTATGTGATTTCGGCAGAACTTTAGAACCCTTAAGTTTGAGCTAGTAGGCAGACCTTCGAAACACTCGATCGTTTTGAATCCACCTTTCAGATGACGTCTTTTCCAAGCTTCTCGGAGATCGTGCGGCAGAAACACGAGCGTCGTAGCATTCCGTTTAGCTCCCGTAGGAAGCCTTTATTGACTAAATTGTAACATGACGACCTATGTGATTTAGGCAGAACTTTTGAACCTTTAAGTTTGAGCTAGTAGACTGACATTCGACACACTCGATCGTTTTGAATCCACCTTTCAGATGAGGTCTCTTCCAAGCCTCTCGGAGGTCGTGCGGCTGAAACACGAGCGTCGAAGCATTCCGTTTCGCTCCAGTAGTAGGCCTTTATTGACTAAATTAATACATGACGACCTATGTGATTTCGGCAGAACTTTTGATCCCTTAAGTTTGAGCTAGTGGGCTGACGTTCGACACACTCGATCGTTGTGAATCCACCTTTCAGATGATGTCTCTTCCAAACCTCTCGGAGTTCGTGCAGCCGAAACACGAGCTTCGAAGCATTCCGTTTCGCTCCAGTAGTTGGCCTTTATTGACTAAATTGTAACATGACGACCTATGTGATTTATGCAGAACTTTTGAACCCTTAAGTTTGAACTAGTGGGCTGACATTCGACACACTCCATCTTTGGGAATCCACCTTTCAGATGAGGTCTCTTCCAAACCTCTCGTAGGTCGTGCGGCCGAAACACGAGCATTCCGTTTCGCTCCAGTACTAGTCCTTTGATTAAATTGTAACATGACGCCCGATGTGATTTCGGCAGAACTTTTGAACTCTTAAGTTTGAGATTGTGGGCTGACGTTCGACACACTCGATCGTTGTGAAACCACCTTTCAGATGATGTCTCTTCCAAGCCTCTCGGAGGTCTTTCGGTCGAAAAACAAGCGTCGAAGCATTCCGTTTCGCTCCAGTCGTAGGCCTTTATTGACTAAATTGTAACATGACGACCGATATGATTTCGGCAGAACTTTTGAACCCTTAAGTTTGAGATTGTGGGCTGACGTTCGACACACTCGATCGTTGGGAATCCACCTTTCAGATGAGTTCTCTTCCATGCCTCTCGGAGGTCGTGCGGACGAAACACAAGCGCCGAAGCATTCCGTTTCGCTCCAGTCTTAGGCCTTTATTGACTAAATTGTAACATGACGACCGATATGATTTCGGCAGAGCTTTTGAACCCTTAAGTTTGAGCTAGTGGGCTGACGTTCGACACACTTGATCGTTGTGAATCCACCTTTCAGATGATGTCTCTTCCAATCCTCTCGGAGTTCGTCCAGCCGAAACACGAGCTTCGAAGCATTCCGTTTCGCTCCAGTAGTTGGCCTTTATTGACTAAATTGTAACATGACGACCTATGTGATTTATGCAGAACTTTTGATCCCTTAAGTTTGAACTAGTGGGCTGACGTTCGACACACTCGATCGTTGGGAATCCACCTTTCAGATGAGGTCTCTTCCAAACCTCTCGTAGGTCGTGCGGCCGAAACACGAGCGTCGAAGCATTCCGTTTCGCTCCAGGACGAGTCCTTTGACTAAATTGTAACATGACGACCTATGTGATTTCGGCAGAACTTTAGAACCCTTAAGTTTGAGCTAGTAGGCTGACATTCGACACACTCGATCGTTTTGAATCCACCTTTCAGATGAGGTCTCTTCCAAGCCTCTCGGAGGTCGTGCGGCTGAAACACGAGCGTCGAAGCATTCCGTTTCGCTCCAATAGTAGGCCTTTCTTGACTAAATTGTAACATGACGACCTATGTGATTTCGGCAGAACCTTTGAACCCTTAAGTTTGAGATTGTGGGCTGACATTCGACACACTCGATCGTTGTGAATCCACCTTTCAGATGAGGTCTCTTCAAAGCCTCTCTGAGGTCGTGCGGCCGAAACACAAGCGTCGAAGCATTCCGTTTTGCTCCAGTCGTAGGCCTTTATTGACTAAATTGTAACATGACGACCGATATGATTTCGGCAGAACTTTTGAACCCTTAAGTTTGAGATTGTGGGCTGACGTTCGACACACTCGATCGTTGTGAATCCACCTTTCATATGATGTCTCTTCCAATCCTCTCGGAGTTTTGGCAGCCGAAACACGAGCTTCGAAGCATTCCGTTTCGCTCCAGTAGTTGGCCTTTATTGACTAAATTGTAACATGACGACCTATGTGATTTATGCAGAACTTTTGAACCCTTAAGTTTGAACTAGTGGGCTGACGTTCGACACACTCGATCGTTGGGAATCCACCTTTCAGATGAGATCTCTTCCAAACCTCTCGTAGGTCGTGCGGCCGAAACACGAGCGTCGAAGCATTCCGTTTCGCTCCAGGACTAGTCCTTTGACTAAATTGTAACATGACGACCTATGTGATTTCGGCAGAACTTTTGAACCCTTAAGTTTGAGCTTGTGGGCTGACGTTCGACACAGTCGATCGTTGTGAAACCACCTTTCAGATGAGGTCTCTTCCAATCCTCTCGGAGTTCGTGCAGCCGAAACACGAGCTTCGAAGCATTCCGTTTCGCTCCAGTAGTTGGCCTTTATTGACTAAATTGTAACATGACGACCTATGTGATTTATGCAGAACTTTTGA
Organism: Phycodurus eques; assembly: GCF_024500275.1. Taxonomy (NCBI): domain Eukaryota; kingdom Metazoa; phylum Chordata; class Actinopteri; order Syngnathiformes; family Syngnathidae; genus Phycodurus; species Phycodurus eques. The sequence continues at coordinate 12,174 of NW_026904124.1, read as the reverse complement.
ACCCTTAAGTTTGAACTAGTGGGCTGACGTTCGACACACTCGATCGTTGGGAATCCACCTTTCAGATGAGATCTCTTCCAAACCTCTCGTAGGTCGTGCGGGCGAAACACGAGCGTCGAAGCATTCCGTTTCGCTCCAGGACTAGTCCTTTGACTAAATTGTAACATGACGACCTATGTGATTTCGGCAGAACTTTTGAACCCTTAAGTTTGAGCTTGTGGGCTGACGTTCGACACAGTCGATCGTTGTGAAACCACCTTTCAGATGAGGTCTCTTCCAATCCTCTCGGAGTTCGTGCAGCCGAAACACGAGCTTCGAAGCATTCCGTTTCGCTCCAGTAGTTGGCCTTTATTGACTAAATTGTAACATGACGACCGATATGATTTCGGCAGAACTTTTGAACCCTTAAGTTTGAGATTATGGGCTGACGTTCGACACACTCGATCGTTGTGAATCCACCTTTCAGATGAGGTCTCTTCCAAGCCTCTCGGAGGCCGTGCGGCTGAAACACGAGCGTCGAAGCATTCCGTTTCGCTCCAGTTGTAGGCCTTTATTGACGAAATTGAAACATGACGACCTATATGATTTCGGCAGAACTTTTGAACTCTTAAGTTTGAGCTAGTGGGCTGACGTTCGACACACTCGATCGTTGTGAATCCACCTTTCAGATGAGTTCTCTTCCATGCCTCTCGGAGGTCGTGCGGACGAAACAAGCGCCGAAGCATTCCGTTTCGCTCCAATAGTAGGCCTTTATTGACTAAATTGTAACATGACGACCTATGTGATTTCGGCAGAACTTTAGAACCCTTAAGTTTGAGCTAGTGGGCTGACGTTCGACACACTCGATTGTTGTGAATCCACCTTTCATATGAGGTCTCTTCCAATCCTCTCGGAGTTCGTGCAGCCGAAACACGAGCTTCGAAGCATTCCGTTTCGCTCCAATAGTAGGCCTTTCTTGACTAAATTGTAACATGACGACCTATGTGATTTCGGCAGAACCTTTGAACCCTTAAGTTTGAGATTGTGGGCTGACATTCGACACACTCGATCGTTGTGAATCCACCTTTCAGATGAGGTCTCTTCCAAGCCTTTCTGAGGTCGTGCGGCCGAAACACAAGCGTCGAAGCATTCCGTTTTGCTCCAGTCGTAGGCCTTTATTGACTAAATTGTAACATGACGACCGATATGATTTCGGCAGAACTTTTGAACCCTTAAGTTTGAGATTGTGGGCTGACGTTCGACACACTCGATCGTTGTGAATCCACCTTTCATATGATGTCTCTTCCAATCCTCTCGGAGTTTTGGCAGCCGAAACACGAGCTTCGAAGCATTCCGTTTCGCTCCAGTAGTTGGCCTTTATTGACTAAATTGTAACATGACGACCTATGTGATTTATGCAGAACTTTTGAACCCTTAAGTTTGAACTAGTGGGCTGACGTTCGACACACTCGATCGTTGGGAATCCACCTTTCAGATGAGGTCTCTTCCAAACCTCTCGTAGGTCGTGCGGCCGAAACACGAGCGTCGAAGCATTCCGTTTCGCTCCAGGACTAGTCCTTTGACTAAATTGTAACATGACGACCTATGTGATTTCGGCAGAACTTTTGAACCCTTAAGTTTGAGCTTGTGGGCTGACGTTCGACACACTCGATCGTTGTGAAACCACCTTTCAGATGAGGTCTCTTCCAATCCTCTCGGAGTTCGTGCAGCCGAAACACGAGCTTCGAAGCATTCCGTTTCGCTCCAGTAGTTGGCCTTTATTGACTAAATTGTAACATGACGACCGATATGATTTCGGCAGAACTTTTGAACCCTTAAGTTTGAGATTATGGGCTGACGTTCGACACACTCGATCGTTGGGAATCCACCTTTCAGATGAGGTCTCTTCCAAGCCTCTCGGAGGTCGTGCGGCCGAAACACGAGCGTCGAAGCATTCCGTTTCGCTCCAGTAGTAGTCCTTTATTGACTAAATTGTAACATGATGACCGATGTGATTTCGGCAGAACTTTTGAACCCTTAAGTTTGAGCTTGTGGGCTGACGTTCGACACACTTGATCGTTGTGAATCCACCTTTCAGATGAGGTCTCTTCCAAGCCTCTCGGAGGCCGTGCGGCTGAAACACGAGCGTCGAAGCATTCCGTTTCGCTCCAGTTGTAGGCCTTTATTGACGAAATTGAAACATGACGACCTATGTGATTTCGGCAGAACTTTTGAACTCTTAAGTTTGAGCTAGTGGGCTGACGTTCGACACATTCGATCGTTGTGAATCCACCTTTTAGATGAGTTCTCTTCCATGCCTCTCGGAGGTCGTGCGGACGAAACACAAGCGCCGAAGCATTCCGTTTCGCTCCAATAGTAGGCCTTTATTGACTAAATTGTAACATGACGACCGATATGATTTCGGCAGAACTTTTGAACCCTTAAGTTTGAGCTTGTGGGCTGACGTTCGACACACTTGATCGTTGTGAATCCACCTTTCAGATGAGGTCTTTTCCAAGCTTCTCGGAGATCGTGCGGCAGAAACACGAGCGTCGTAGCATTCCGTTTAGCTCCCGTAGGAAGCCTTTATTGACTAAATTGTAACATGACGACCGATATGATTTCGGCAGAACTTTTGAACCCTTAAGTTTGAGCTAGTGGGCTGACGTTCGACACACTCGATCGTTGTGAAACCACCTTTCAGATGAGGTCTCTTCCAATCCTCTCGGAGTTCGTGCAGCCGAAACACGAGCTTCGAAGCATTCCGTTTCGCTCCAGTAGTTGGCCTTTATTGACTAAATTGTAACATGACGACCGATATGATTTCGGCAGAACTTTTGAACCCTTAAGTTTGAGATTATGGGCTGACGTTCGACACACTCGATCGTTGGGAATCCACCTTTCAGATGATGTCTCTTCCAAACCTCTCGGAGTTCGTGCAGCCGAAACACGAGCTTCGAAGCATTCCGTTTCGCTCCAGTAGTTGGCCTTTATTGACTAAATTGTAACATGACGACCTATGTGATTTATGCAGAACTTTTGAACCCTTAAGTTTGAGCTTGTGGGCTGACGTTCGACACACTTGATCGTTGTGAATCCACCTTTCAGATGAGGTCTCTTCCAAACCTCTCGGAGGCCGTGCGGCTGAAACACGAGCGTCGAAGCATTCCGTTTCGCTCCAGTTGTAGGCCTTTATTGACGAAATTGAAACATGACGACCTATGTGATTTCGGCAGAACTTTTGAACTCTTAAGTTTGAGCTAGTGGGCTGACGTTCGACACATTCGATCGTTGTGAATCCACCTTTCAGATGAGTTCTCTTCCATGCCTCTCGGAGGTCGTGCGGACGAAACACAAGCGCCGAAGCATTCCGTTTCGCTCCAATAGTAGGCCTTTATTGACTAAATTGTAACATGACGATCTATGTGATTTCGGCAGAACCTTTGAACCCTTAAGTTTGAGATTGTGGGCTGACATTCGACACACTCGATCGTTGTGAATCCACCTTTCAGATGAGGTCTCTTCCAAGCCTCTCGGAGGTCGTGCGGCCGAAACACAAGCGTTGAAGCATTCCGTTTCGCTCCATTCTTAGGCCTTTATTGACTAAATTGTAACATGACGACCGATATGATTTCGGCAGAGCTTTTGAACCCTGAAGTTTGAGCTAGTGGGCTGACGTTCGACACAATCGATCGTTGTGAATCCACCTTTCAGATGAGGTCTCTTCCAATCCTCTCGGAGTTCGTGCAGCCGAAACACGAGCTTCGAAGCATTCCGTTTCGCTCCAATAGTAGGCCTTTCTTGACTAAATTGTAACATGACGACCTATGTGATTTCGGCAGAACCTTTGAACCCTTAAGTTTGAGATTGTGGGCTGACATTCGACACACTCGATCGTTGTGAATCCACCTTTCAGATGAGGTCTCTTCCAAGCCTCTCTGAGGTCGTGCGGCCGAAACACAAGCGTCGAAGCATTCCGTTTTGCTCCAGTCGTAGGCCTTTATTGACTAAATTGTAACATGACGACCGATATGATTTCGGCAGAACTTTTGAACCCTTAAGTTTGAGCTAGTGGGCTGACGTTCGACACACTCGATCGTTGTGAAACCACCTTTCAGATGAGGTCTCTTCCAATCCTCTCGGAGTTCGTGCAGCCGAAACACGAGCTTCGAAGCATTCCGTTTCGCTCCAGTAGTTGGCCTTTATTGACTAAATTGTAACATGACGACCGATATGATTTCGGCAGAACTTTTGAACCCTTAAGTTTGAGATTTTTTGAGATTATGGGCTGACGTTCGACACACTCGATCGTTGGGAATCCACCTTTCAGATGAGGTCTCTTCCAAGCCTCTCGAAGCATTCCGTTTCGCTCCAGTAGTAGTCCTTTATTGACTAAATTGTAACATGATGACCGATGTGATTTCGGCAGAACTTTTGAACCCTTAAGTTTGAGCTTGTGGGCTGACGTTCGACACACTTGATCGTTGTGAATCCACCTTTCAGATGAGGTCTCTTCCAAGCCTCTCGGAGGCCGTGCGGCTGAAACACGAGCGTCGAAGCATTCCGTTTCGCTCCAGTTGTAGGCCTTTATTGACGAAATTGAAACATGACGACCTATGTGATTTCGGCAGAACTTTTGAACTCTTAAGTTTGAGCTAGTGGGCTGACGTTCGACACATTCGATCGTTGTGAATCCACCTTTCAGATGAGTTCTCTTCCATGCCTCTCGGAGGTCGTGCGGACGAAACACAAGCGCCGAAGCATTCCGTTTCGCTCCAATAGTAGGCCTTTATTGACTAAATTGTAACATGACGATCTATGTGATTTCGGCAGAACCTTTGAAACCTTAAGTTTGAGATTGTGGGCTGACATTCGACACACTCGATCGTTGTGAATCCACCTTTCAGATGAGGTCTCTTCCAAGCCTCTCGGAGGTCGTGCGGCCGAAACACAAGCGTTGAAGCATTCCGTTTCGCTCCATTCTTAGGCCTTTATTGACTAAATTGTAACATGACGACCGATATGATTTCGGCAGAGCTTTTGAACCCTGAAGTTTGAGCTAGTGGGCTGACGTTCGACACAATCGATCGTTGTGAATCCACCTTTCAGATGAGGTCTCTTCCAAGCCTCTCGGAGGTCGTGCGGCCGAAACACAAGCGTCGAAGCATTCCGTTTCGCTCCAGTCGTAGGCCTTTATTGACTAAATTGTAACATGACGACCGATATGATTTCGGCAGAACTTTTGAACCCTTAAGTTTGAGATTGTGGGCTGACGTTCGACACACTCGATCGTTGTGAATCCACCTTTCAGATGAGGTCTCTTCCAAGCCTCTCGTAAGTCGTGCGACCGAAACACGAGCGTCGAAGCATTCCGTTTCGCTCCATTACTAGTCCTTTATTGACTAAATTGTAACATGACGACCTATGTGATTTCGGCAGAACTTTTGAACCCTTAAGTTTGAGCTTGTGGGCTGACGTTCGACACACTTGATCGTTGTGAATCCACCTTTCAGATGAGGTCTCTTCCAAGCCTCTCGGAGGCCGTGCGGCTGAAACACGAGCGTCGAAGCATTCCGTTTCGCTCCAGTTGTAGGCCTTTATTGACGAAATTGAAACATGACGACCTATGTGATTTCGGCAGAACTTTTGAACTCTTAAGTTTGAGCTAGTGGGCTGACGTTCGACACATTCGATCGTTGTGAATCCACCTTTCAGATGAGTTCTCTTCCATGCCTCTCGGAGGTCGTGCGGACGAAACACAAGCGCCGAAGCATTCCGTTTCGCTCCAATAGTAGGCCTTTATTGACTAAATTGTAACATGACGATCTATGTGATTTCGCAGAACCTTTGAACCCTTAAGTTTGAGATTGTGGGCTGACATTCGACACACTCGATCGTTGTGAATCCACCTTTCAGATGAGGTCTCTTCCAAGCCTCTCGGAGGTCGTGCGGCCGAAACACAAGCGTTGAAGCATTCCGTTTCGCTCCATTCTTAGGCCTTTATTAACTAAATTGTAACATGACGACCGATATGATTTCGGCAGAGCTTTTGAACCCTGAAGTTTGAGCTAGTGGGCTGACGTTCGACACAATCGATCGTTGTGAATCCACCTTTCAGATGAGGTCTCTTCCAAGCCTCTCGGAGGTCGTGCGGGCCGAAACACAAGCGTCGAAGCATTCCGTTTCGCTCCAGTCGTAGGCCTTTATTGACTAAATTGTAACATGACGACCGATATGATTTCGGCAGAACTTTTGAACCCTTAAGTTTGAGATTGTGGGCTGACGTGCGACACACTCGATCGTTGTGAATCCACCTTTCAGATGAGGTCTCTTCCAAGCCTCTCGTAAGTCGTGCGACCGAAACACGAGCGTCGAAGCATTCCGTTTCGCTCCATTACTAGTCCTTTATTGACTAAATTGTAACATGACGACCTATGTGATTTCGGCAGAACTTTTGAACCCTTAAGTTTTAGCTTGTGGGCTGACGTTCGACACACTCGATCGTTGTGAATCCACCTTTCAGATGAGGTCTCTTCCAAGCCTCTCGGAGGTCGTGCGGCTGAAACACGAGCGTCGTAGCATTCCGTTTCGCTCCAGTAGTTGGCCTTTATTGACTAAATTGAAACATGACGACCTATGTGATTTCGGCAGAACTTTTGAACCCTTAAGTTTGAGCTAGTGGGCTGACGTTTGACACACTCGATCGTTGTGAATCCACCTTTCAGATGAGGTCTCTTCCAATCCTCTCTGAGTTCGTGCAGCCGAAACACGAGCTTCGAAGCATTCCGTTTCGCTCCAATAGTAGGCCTTTATTGACTAAATTGAAACATGACGACCTATGTGATTTCGGCAGAAACTTTTGAACCCTTAAGTTTGAGATTGTGGGCTGACGTTCGACACACTCGATCGTTGTGAAACCACCTTTCAGATGAGGTCTCTTCCAAGCCTCTCGGAGGTCCTGCGGCCGAAACACGAGCGTCGAAGCATTCCGTTTCCCTCCAGTAGGAGGCCTTTATTGACTAAATTGTAACATGACGACCTATGTGATTTCGGCAGAACTTTTGAACCTTTAAGTTTGAGCTAATAGACTGACTCTCGGCACACTCGATCGTTTTGAATCCACCTTTCAGATGAGGTCTCTTGCAATCCTCTCGGAGGTCGTGCGGCCGAGCGGCGACTGTCAAAGCATTCAGTTTCGCTCCAGTCGTAGGCCTTTATTGACTAAATTGTAACATGTCGACCTATGTGATTTCGGCAGAACTTTTGAACCCTTAAGTTTGAGCTAGTGGGCTGACGTTTGACACACTCGATCGTTTTGAATCCACCTTTCAGATGACGTCTTTTCCAAGCTTCTCGGAGGTCGTGCGGCCGAAACACGAGCGTCGAAGCATTCCGTTTCGCTCCAGTAGTAGGCCTATATTGACTAAATTGTAACATGACGACCTATGTGATTTCGGCAGAACTTTTGAACCCTTAAGTTTGAGCTTGAAGGCTGACATTCGACACACTCGATCGTTTTGAATCCACCTTTCAGATGAGGTCTCTTCCAAGCCTCTCGGAGGTCGTGCGGCCGAAACACGAGCGTCGAAGCATTCCGTTTCGCTCCAGTAGTAGTCCTTTATTGACTAAATTGTAACATGATGACCGATGTGATTTCGGCAGAACTTTTGAACCCTTAAGTTTGAGCTTGTGGGCTGACGTTCGACACACTTGATCGTTGTGAATCCACCTTTCAGATGAGGTCTCTTCCAAGCCTCTCGGAGGCCGTGCGGCTGAAACACGAGCGTCGAAGCATTCCGTTTCGCTCCAGTTGTAGGCCTTTATTGACGAAATTGAAACATGACGACCTATGTGATTTCGGCAGAACTTTTGAACTCTTAAGTTTGAGCTAGTGGGCTGACGTTCGACACATTCGATCGTTGTGAATCCACCTTTCAGATGAGTTCTCTTCCATGCCTCTCGGAGGTCGTGCGGACGAAACACAAGCGCCGAAGCATTCCGTTTCGCTCCAATAGTAGGGCCTTTATTGACTAAATTGTAACATGACGATCTATGTGATTTCGGCAGAACCTTTGAACCCTTAAGTTTGAGATTGTGGGCTGACATTCGACACACTCGATCGTGTGAATCCACCTTTCAGATGAGGTCTCTTCCAAGCCTCTCGGAGGTCGTGGCGGCCGAAACACAAGCGTTGAAGCATTCCGTTTCGCTCCATTCTTAGGCCTTTATTGACTAAATTGTAACATGACGACCGATATGATTTCGGCAGAGCTTTTGAACCCTGAAGTTTGAGCTAGTGGCTGACGTTCGACACAATCGATCGTTGTGAATCCACCTTTCAGATGAGGTCCTCTTCCAATCCTCTCGGAGTTCGTGCAGCCGAAACACGAGCTTCGAAGCATTCCGTTTCGCTCCAATAGTAGGCCTTTCTTGACTAAATTGTAACATGACGACCTATGTGATTTCGGCAGAACCTTTGAACCCTTAAGTTTGAGATTGTGGGCTGACATTCGACACACTCGATCGTTGTGAATCCACCTTTCAGATGAGGTCTCTTCCAAGCCTCTCTGAGGTCGTGCGGCCGAAACACAAGCGTCGAAGCATTCCGTTTGCTCCAGTCGTAGGCCTTTATTGACTAAATGTAACATGACGACCGATATGATTTCGGCAGAACTTTTGAACCCTTAAGTTTGAGCTAGTGGGCTGACGTTCCGACACACTCGATCGTTGTGAAACCACCTTTCAGATGAGGTCTCTTCCAATCCTCTCGGAGTTCGTGCAGCCGAAACACGAGCTTCGAAGCATTCCGTTTCGCTCCAGTAGTTGGCCTTTATTGACTAAATTGTAACATGACGGACCGATATGATTTCGGCAGAACTTTTGAAACCCTTAAGTTTGAGATTTTTTGAGATTATGGGCTGACGTTCGACACACTCGATCGTTGGGAATCCACCTTTCAGATGAGGTCTCTTCCAAGCCTCTCGAAGCATTCCGTTTCGCTCCAGTAGTAGTCCTTTATTGACTAATTGTTAACATGATGACCGATGTGATTTCGGCAGAACTTTTGAACCCTTAAGTTTGAGCTTGTGGGCTGACGTTCGACCACACTTGATCGTTGTGAATCCACCTTTCAGATGAGGTCTCTTCCAAGGCCCTCTCGGAGGCCGTGCGGCTGAAACACGAGCGTCGAAGCATTCCGTTTCGCTCCAGTTGTAGGCCTTTATTGACGAAAATTGAAACATGACGACCTATGTGATTTCGGCAGAACTTTTGAACTCTTAAGTTTGAGCTAGTGGGCTGACGTTCGACACATTCGATCGTTGTGAATCCACCTTTCAGATGAGTTCTCTTCCATGCCTCTCGGAGGTCGTGCGGACGAAACACAAGCGCCGAAGCATTCCGTTTCGCTCCAATAGTAGGCCTTTATTGACTAAATTGTAACATGACGATCTATGTGATTTCGGCAGAACCTTTGAAACCTTAAGTTTGAGATTGTGGGCTGACATTCGACACACTCGATCGTTGTGAATCCACCTTTCAGATGAGGTCTCTTCCAAGCCTCTCGGAGGTCGTGCGACCGAAACACAAGCGTTGAAGCATTCCGTTTCGCTCCATTCTTAGGCCTTTATTGACTAAATTGTAACATGACGACCGATATGATTTCGGCAGAGCTTTTGAACCCTGAAGTTTGAGCTAGTGGGCTGACGTTCGACACAATCGATCGTGTGAATCCACCTTTCAGATGAGGTCTCTTCCAAGCCTCTCGGAGGTCGTGCGGCCGAAACACAAGCGTCGAAGCATTCCGTTTCGCTCCAGTCGTAGGCCTTTATTGACTAAATTGTAACATGACGACTTGTGATTTCGGCAGAACTGTGGAACCCTTAAGTTGAGCTAGTGGGCGGACGTTCGACACACTCGATCGTTGTGAATCCACCTTTCAGAATGAGGTCTCTTCCAATCCTCTCGGAGTTCGTGTGCAGCCGAAAACACGAGCGTCGAAGCATTCCGTTTCGCTCCAGTAGTGGCCTTTCTGGACTAAATTGGAACATGACGACTATGTGAGTTCCGGCAGAACTTTGATCCCTTAAGTTTGAGATTATGGGCTGAATGACGTCGACACACTCGATCGTGTGAATCCACCTTCCAGAGTGAGGTCTCTTCAGCCTCTCGGAGGTCGTGCGACCGAAACACAGCGTCGAAGCATTCCGTTTCGCTCCATTACTAGTCCTTTATGACTAAATGTAACACTGACGACGCTATGTGATTCGGCAAAACTTTTGACCCTTAAGTTTGAGCTTGTGTGGCTGACGTTCGACACACTCGATCACGTGTGAAGCACTTTCAGATGAGTCTCTTCCCAAGCCGCTCGCGGTCCGTGCGGCTGACACACGAGCGTCGGAGCATTCCGTGTCGACTCCAGTAGTTGGCCTTTATGACTAATTGAACCATGACGACCTATGTGATTTCGGCAGAACTTTGAACCTTAGTTTGACCTAGTGGGCTGACGTTTGACACACTCGATCGTTGTGAATCACCTTTCAGATGAGGTCTCTTCCAATCCTCTCGGAGTTCGTGCAGGCCAAAACCACGAGCTTCGAAGCATTCCGGTTTCGGTCCAATAGTAGGCCTTCTGACTAATTGTAACATGACGACCTATGTGATTTCGGCAGAAACCTTTGACCCTTAAGTTGAGATTGTGGCTGGACATTCGCCACGCTCGCGCGTTGTGAATCACCTTTCAGATGAGTCTCTTCCTAGGCTCTCTGAGGTCGTTGCGGCCGAAACACAGCGTCGAAGCATTCCGTTTCGCTCAGTCGTAGGCCTTTATTGACTAATTGTAACATGACGACTCGATATGAGTTCGCCCAGAACTTTTGAACCCTTAAGTGTTGAGATTGTGGGCCTGACGTTCGACACACTCGATCGTTGTGAATCCACCTGTCAGATGTGAGTCTCTTCCAGCCTCTCGTAAGTCGTGCGACCGAAACCGAGCGTCGGAGCATTCGTTTCGCTCCCGTACTAGTCCTTATTGACCTACATTGCTAACATGACGACCTATGTGATTTCGGCAGACTTTGTTGAACCATTAAGTTTGAGCTTGTGAGGCTGACCCGTTCGCCACACTCGATCGTGTGAACACTTTCAGTATGAGGTCTCTCCCAAAGCCTCTCGTGAGGTCGTGCGGCTGAAACACGAGCGTCGAAGCATTCCGTTTCGCTCAATAGTAGGCCTTTCTCTGACTAAATGGTAACATGACGACCTATGTGATTTCGGCAGAACCTTTGACCCTTAAGTGTTGAGATTGTGGGCTGACATTCGACCACACTCGATCGTTGTGAATCCACCTTTCAGATGAGGTCCACTCTTCCTAGCTCTCTGAGGTCGTGCGGCCGAAACACACAAACCACAAAAAACCAAACCCAAAGCGTCGAAGCATTCGATTTCGCTCCAGTCGTAGGCCTTTATGTGACTACATTGTAACATGACGACCGAGCTAGATTTTCGGCAGAACTTTGAACCTTAGTTTGAGATTGTGGCTGAGACGTTCGACACACACTCGATCCGTTGTGAATCCACCTTCAGATGAGGTCTCTTCAAGCTCTCGTAAGTCGTGACGACCGAAACACAAGACGTCGAAGCATTCCGTTTCGCTCCAGTACACTAGTCCTTTATGGACTAATTGTAACATGACGACCTGTGTGATTTCGCAGCAACTTTTGACACTCTTAAGTTGTGAGCTGTGGGCGACGGTCGACACACTCGATCAGTTGTGAAACACCTTTCAGATGAGGTCTCTCCAAGCCTCTCGGAGGTCGTGCGGCTGAAACACGAGCGCGAAGCATTACCCGTTTCGCTCCAGTAGTTGGCTTTAAGTGACTAAATTGAAACATGACGACCTATGTGATTCGGCTAGAACTTTTGAACCCTTAGTTTAGAGCTAGTGGGCTGACGTTATGACACACATCGATCGTGGTGAATCCACTTTCAGATGAGGGTCTCTTTCCAAGCCTCTTCGGATGGTCGTGCAGCGAACACAAGCTTCGAAGCATTCCGTTTCGCTCCAGGAGTAGGCTGTATTGACTAATTGTCACATGAGGGGTACCCTGTGCTTTCATGCAAAACTTTTGAACTTTAAAGTTGAGGCTAGTTAGACTGACATTCGACACACTCGATCGTTTTGTTTGAATCCACCTT